>NC_027756.1:3894576-3913092 GCF_000695525.1 Brassica oleracea var. oleracea
ATATCGAAGTGGAGCATGTGCCGGGTGTGTAGCAGAAGGCTGACATCCTTACCAAGCCATTAGCAAGGATTATGCTCAAGCAAATGAGGAGCTTAATCGGAGTACAAGAAATTGATCACCCTAATTCAAGTTGGAATTAAGGGGGTGAATGTTGGATAATTCCAAGCTTGTGGAAACTTAACATATTATTAGATGTTTAATATGTTAAGATAAACACAATAAGAAAACCTAGAAATAGGAAAAGGAAGTTTCTATTTAGGTTAGGTTTGTGTTTTCCATATCCCACATGTTAAAGGGAATTGTCTTTCATATAAATATAGGTCTAATGGAGAGGTGTTCCATATGATATGAGAGAAACATATTGAGAGCTTTAGTTTTTGAGTAGTTTCTAAAGCTAATAAGAAAAGTTGTTCTTATAACTCTTTGTGTTTCTAAGAGATCTAACACAGCAGATATTATTTAACATTTTACCAAAAAGTTATAGAAGATATATAATAGTGTTTTTATTAACAATATTTGAACTAGATATGTATTTATTAACACTTCAATTTTGGGAGACAGACGAATGTTTCACTTGAATGTTTACTATTTTAGTCAAAAAAGAGTGTTCGTTCCTATGACTGCTCTTGCTCACAACTTTGTGTGTTATTCCAACATATATAAGTCCTGTTCGTTTGGTTGCCGCAGGTTTCGGCGTCGGCGGCAGCGGCAGCGTCAGCGGCGGCGGCAGCGTCAATGAAGATAGTTGTTGTTCGTTTCGCAGACGCTGACGCATACGCTGACGCTGCCGCATTCTATATCGCGACCGTAGATTTTATCGGCGTCAGCCGCAGGACGCGGCGTTCGGACGCGGCGTCAGACGCAGTTTCCTGCGTCAACGAAACGAACAAGAGTTGACGCAGAATGTTGACGCTGCCGCTGCCGCCGGTACCTGCGGCAACCAAACGAACAGCCCTATAGTTGAAAGAGATGGTAATCGCGCTTCTTCACGAATCTGAACTTGTTCTTTCCGAAGATTTGATCGAAGTGATGGTGGATAAGGTATTCTATCACTCCACAGCGTTGTCTAGTTGTTTTTTTTTAATATATATCAGTACTATATATCAACTTGATATTGAAAAATCTGATCTTAATAATAAAGAATTTGTAAGGAGATTATGTTATATTTGTAGGCGTTTATGGGAGCTGATCGTAAGAAGGACGGGAAAATTGAAATAGATGAATGGAAAGATTTTGTGTCCATGAATCCGTCGCTCATCAAGAACATGACTTTGCCGTATCTAAAGTGAGTTTGTATTTAATACTTACAACAACTTATTTATACTTAATAAGCTAGTTTATTAAACAATACACATTACCCATTAATCATATATGTACACAAACTTGAAGCAAAATAATAAACACGGTAAAATGACTAGTGTCAACCCAGCTTGAGATGAACTGACCGGTTTGATTGATGCATTGGACCAAATGAATTGATGATAATAATCTTGGTAAATGTAGGGACATAAAAGGGACGTTTCCAAGTTTTGTTTCATCTTGTGAAGACGAAGAATCGGAGTCGCAAAACCTCTATTTCTAAGTGAATTCCATGCAGATTGCAGATAAAGAAAGATAAAAGACCCAACTTCTAGACTTGTTCTTCTACTATAGTCAGTAAGATTTGGTACAAAATTGTAAAGAGGACTATAAGCTAGGTAGAGATGGCAATCATGGATCTGAACCGCGGGCCTGGCCCGTAAAGGACTGTCGCGGTACGGTATTGGGACGAGGTTTTCTAGGCCCGCAAGCGGGACGGGTCTTTGCGGGACTGGGTCTTTTGCGGGATGGACCGAAACGGGTCATGCGGGATTACATGGACCCGTAATTTTTTTTTTCATTTCTTATTTTACCTGAAAAAAACGAGAAAGAGAGTGAGAAAAAAGCGATTCTTGTGACTTTTCCCCCAAAAAACATAAGGAGTTCCGGCGATGATGCATGATTCGAGCTCCGGTGATGATGATTCGAGCTCCGTCGATGACGACTCCAGCTCCGGCGATGACGATTCGAGCTCTGGTGGTGTTTTGATTTAGTTTTCTCTTTTTATTACACACAACTATGAATTGATTTATTATAATGTGATATTTCTTGTTTAAGTTGATTGGTTTTGTTTTCAGTACTGTGAATTGTGTTTTTTTTAATTAAATTTGGTTACAATGGTGTTGTTTAGGAGAAAAGTTAGTTGTATATCACGTCACTTGTATAATTTGGTAAAGTGATTCACGAATTTTTTTGCAATCCAAATAATTAAAAAGAGAGATGGTTTGATGAAGACATACAACACTTGAGCTAAATTATTAGAAAGACAATAACTCAATCAAATTCAAACTCAACAAAAGCTTATGCTGATAACAAAAGAAGGTTTTTAACTCAAGAACACAAGCACAAACGGAGCTTTGTGGCATTGATTTTGATAAATCTTTAGTGAAGCTAAATGAGCTCTCTTCAACTCTTTTACACAACTCTTCTACTTAAACATTCATGTAAGAAACTGTAGTAGGCGGTTTGATAAGAAGGCGTCACGCGGGACAGCCCGCGAAGGCCTATATATTTTGCGGTACGGGTTTGGGCCGACATTTTGAAGACCGCAGCCCACGCGGGACAGGCCCGCTGTAACCCGCTCAACGACTAATCCGCTGCGGTATGGGATGGAACGTGATGGATAAACCTGTTTGACATCTCTAAAGCTAGGATTTGAAAGTTGCCCGTAATAAATCAATCTTGATAATGATGTATATTGTCTTGTGTATATATTTGCATACCTTGCTTGTTTAAATACTTTTATGTGGAACGATTGAATTTCCATTTTCATACAGAGGAACAATATTAAAATATAGTTTCTTATTATTTGCTTTAACGATGTACATACAATATATACAGGTTGTGGACAAAGCTAAGGCTCTAACTAACTGGTAACATTTTTTTTTTTCATTCATTCTGTGAATAAGAAGAATAAGAACAAAATGAATGAAATGAAAAAAAAATAAAAGGAAAATATAATTCCTTTCCTAATTTGGTCACTATTTAGAGCCTAAATGAAAAATTAGTCTCTAGTTCCTAAATTTTTTGGAAGAAAATTACATAGATATATTTTTTTGAGCAAACACACTTTCATTCCAACTTAAGGTCTACACTCCATTACATAGATATATGTAAGTCTTCAAATTTGTTAAAAAAAATTATTGAAATTTTTAGTAAATCGCATACATTTCAGCACCGGCCTGAATATATAATCTCAAGTTTAAGGAGGTAAAGTGTAATTTTATTTGAGTTAGTATGAAGCTTGGGTTTGAAGAAATGAACACTTTGCCTCGTGAACCAGAAGATTAAACTGATAAGGATTGTTAAATCCAGAAGTCTTAACAATAAGAAATCTAACCAATAGTGGAGAGTTGACGAAGCGACGAAGGTATGTGATGGGCCTTGGCCCTGTGATCTAGGGTCCAAATATGATTCTAAAATTATGGTTAAAACCGTCAAAATACACTAATCAACAAGAAGCGGTGATAATTTATCTATGAAGTTAATAATTGAAAAACACCTAAAACTAAACTAATTGACAAAAAAACAGAGGAAGCGTGTTGAATTCAGGTCATTACACGGAAGAGAGGAACCTGTCTCTCTCAAACTCCCAGATAGCAGTATCAGTTCCTATCTCCGGTTCGGTGTTTTATCCGTTCCTCATCCACTCTCTCTCTTTCTCTTACCAATCCTCTTCTCACCAACTTCAACTCTAATCTCATTCCGTATGGTTTCGATCTGTTGACCCTTTTTTTTTTTATACATCAGTTATAGATGATTCTCTCTGTTCTTCCGCATGTTTATAGATTGGTTCCTGTTGGTTCTGATTTAACTAAGAGATTTATGTAAATTGTAGATGTATAAATAATCCTTTGAATCATTGATAGATTGTTGGCATTGAGGTCGAAGTCTCATTTTCTTGAGATCAAGAAAGCTTGATGTTCCTTAGATTCTAAGATGATGGTTTGTTTCTGCAGCTTGTTGTGAGAGTTATTTTTATGGCGGAAATGCTCGAAAAGGACGTTATTTTCAAGGTAGAAGATATTGTTCAGGCGCCTTTACCTGGCTATGTAGCTCCGACAGCAGTCAGCTTCAGCCCTGATGACTCTCTGATCACTTACCTGTTTAGCCCTGAAGAGAATCTGAACAGGAGAGTCTACGCATTTGATGTGAACAAAGGAGAATCTAGTCTTGTTTTTAGTCCTCCTGATGGTGGAGTCGACGAGAGCAACATCTCGCCTGAAGAGAAGCTGAGAAGGGAGAGGCTGCGGGAGCGTGGTTTAGGAGTGACTCGATACGAATGGGTCAAGACTAACTTGAAGATGAAATTCATTGTCGTGCCTTTACCTGCTGGGGTTGGTGTCATCGGTTCTTGAATGTATTTGTGACTTTTTTTTTTGTTTGGGTAGTCTTTGAGATAATCTAACTCCACTTGTTGTGATCATGCTTAGGTGTATATGAAGGATCTTTGTTCATCACCAAATCCAGAGCTCATAGTTCCAAGCTCACCAACCTCTCCGATCATTGATCCTCGTCTATCTCCCAACGGCTTACTCCTTGCATACGTAAAAGACTCCGAGTTGCATGTCCTCAATCTGTTGAAAAACCAGACTCAACAGCTAACAAACGGTGCCAACGGAAGTACTCTGGTAAGTTAAAAACCAATGCTCTTCTGGTCTCATTAGTTTCATTTTTCCGGACCGCTGGGACGAAACTAATATTACATAAGAGCTTGAGTAACCTGGGTTCTTAATTTGGAGTTCTTAACTCATGATTTGACATTTTTTTTTGAGCCGGCTCTTATATCTTTATTTAAGAGACGGTTCTTAGCTTTTCTTAGTTAAAAGCTAAGAAACGAAGCTAAAAACCCACCCTGAGAGCCCGGGTTAATCATGGCCTAATGTGGTTTCGCGTCTGTCTGGAGGATTAGGCCCTGAACCTTTTGGTATTCAAAATAATTGTGATTTGTTTTTGTTGCTGCAGACTCATGGTCTAGCTGAGTACATAGCTCAGGAAGAGATGGACCGGAGGAACGGGTACTGGTGGTCATTAGACAGCAAGTTCATCGCCTACACAGAAGTCGACTCCTCGCAGATACCGTTGTTCAGAATAATGCATCAGGGGAAAAGCTCGGTAGGCGCAGATGCGCAAGAAGACCACGCTTATCCTTTCGCAGGAGCTCTCAACTCCACGGTCCGTCTCGGCGTAGTTTCTTCATCCGGTGGCGGCAAAACGACCTGGATGGATCTAGTCTGCGGAGGGAGAGCCAATAATGAAGACGAGTATCTCGGTAGAGTCAACTGGATGCCAGGGAACGTCCTCGCGGTGCAGGTTCTGAACAGGTCGCAGAGAAAACTCAAAATCATCAGCTTTGATGTAAAGACTGGTCAAGGAAAGATACTGTTGACTGAAGAGTCTGATACGTGGGTGACTTTACATGACTGTTTTACCCCTCTGGAGTCGGGAGGATTCATTTGGGCTAGCGAGAGGACTGGTTACAGACATTTGTATCTTTATGACTCTGATGGGACTTGCCTTGGGGGCGTTACTAGCGGTGAATGGATGGTTGAGCAAATCGCAGGGGTAAATGAGTCCATGTCTTTGGTTTACTTCACTGCAACTCTCGATGGACCGCTTGAGACTAATCTTTACTGTGCAAAGCTGGAAGCTAAGGATGCGTCTCGGTCTCTGAGGCTTACTCATGGTAAAGGGAAACACATCGTTGTGCTAGATCACCAGATGAAGAACTTTGTCGACGTTCATGACTCAGTTGATTCGCCTCCGCGTGTCACTCTTTGCTCATTGACCGATGGGACTGTGCTCAAGATACTATACGAGCAGACATCTCCGTTACCGATAGTGAAACGGCTTCAGCTTGAGGCTCCGGAGTTTGTTCAGATAGAAGCTAACGATGGGAAGACGACTCTGTATGGAGCTGTTTACAAACCAGACAGCTCCAAGTTCGGTCCTCCTCCTTATAAGACGATGATCAGCGTCTACGGAGGTCCTAGTGTTCAGCTGGTTCAAGATTCTTGGATCAATACGGTCGACATGAGGACGCAGTACTTGAGAAGCAGAGGCGTCTTGGTTTGGAAGCTTGATAACAGAGGAACCGCGCGGCGCGGTCTTAAGTTCGAGTCTTGGATCAAACACAGCTGTGGGAACGTCGACGCGGAGGATCAAGTAACCGGAGCCAAGTGGCTTATCGAGCACGGTTTAGCTAAACCGGATCACATTGGAGTTTACGGTTGGAGTTACGGCGGGTACCTCTCGGCTACGCTCTTGGCTAAGTACCCTGAGATTTTTAAATGCGCTGTTTCCGGTGCTCCTGTTACTTCTTGGGACGGGTACGACACGTTCTACACGGAGAAGTACATGGACCTTCCGGATGATGAAAGGTACGTGAAGAGCGCGGTGATGGAGCACGTGGGGAAGTTGAGGGATGAGCAGAAGCTGATGTTGGTGCACGGGATGATGGATGAGAATGTGCATTTTAGGCACACGGGTAGGCTTGTGAACGCGCTTGTGGAAGCCGGGAAGAGGTATGAGTTGTTGATATTTCCGGATGAGAGGCATATGCCGAGGAAGGTGAAGGACCGTGTTTATATGGAACAGAGGATTTGGGAGTTTATTGACAAGAGCTTGTGAAAGGTATAAGTTCCACAAACTACTTTTTTTTGTTCTTCATGATGAAGCAATGATGTATATCATGCTTATTGGATCTGGTTATAAATTTCATTTTGTTATCATAATTCATACATTGTTTAATAATGGTTCAACGTTAATAATATTTCTTTTATGTCTTCTTTAAAACCACTAGGGTCTTTTCCGCGGATTGTGTCTTTTAATTTTGTTTTATATGTAAAATCAGTTTTTCTTTTATATTTAACTTCTTGTTTTTTTTCAAATTTTTGCATAATAATAAATTTATATGTTTATTTTGTTGTAAATGAAGAATATTAGTCTTATTATTGGTTTGGTTTTGTGTATGTGACACAAACTTTTAAATTTTTTATATTAATATTATATATTAAAAAAAACAAAAAATAATAGTATTAACATACTAAAGAAGAGGAAGATAGTATTTCGCAACTTTGTACATATATGTTCTTATATGGATAATCTGAAGCATTATATATATAGATCTGAAACATGTACGTTTTTTCTAAAGCTAAACACTTATTTCTTACGTGGGCTAAATGAAGAGTGTTTCTTACGTGGGCTAAATGAAGAGTATATTTAGCTTTTAGTATTGTTAGATTCATGACAAAAGAAAAAATCTTTAAAACCTAATCCGATGGCCGGTTCTGAGCAAAAAAGAACTAATAAAATAGTTTATAATTTTTTTTTAATTAATATATATGTTTTGTAACTTTCAGACAAAGAAATAATTCTTTTACTAAAACTTTATGGGTTCATAAATCTAGAGTCTTGTATCTAAATAAATGAATAATATATCTCATCTAAAGAAAAAGAAAGTTAAAAAACACCAAGGGCCTAAGCCTGAAGGCCCAATGGGTCTAATTTAATTGCTTGAACCGTAAGCAATAACGTCCGTTACGAAAACAGTAATCCTGCCGTGGAGAGGAGTTCACGACGTTAGAGAAGGCATGAAACTTCCGTCAAAAAAAAGTCAGCGAAGTCAAAACCTATAAATAGACACCCCCCCCCCGCACATTTCGCTGCTGTTCAAAGAAAGACACGTCACTGTTTGTAATCTCTCTCCTCTTCTGGGAACGCGCTCGCTGAAATATTCTCGGGAAAATAATAAAGGTGGTTTCCAGATTCTCGGATAATCGGCGACGAGTAGATTTTAAACGATTTCGCTGACTCGGTTGATTCCTAGCTTCACGGTTTTGATTCCGAGGTATGAACCATTTTTTTAAAATTTCGATCCCTATGAAGAATCGATTTATTCGTTGTTATCTCCTCCGATCATGAATGATTAGTTGTATCTGTTCAATGATCACAGAAACTTAGATTCTCTGTGGCGGTTACATATTCTGGATGCTCGTTAAGATGATCGGAGATTTTTCATTAGTGATAAACTAGTATCAGTATGAAGCCGTTGCTGTATGTTGATGATGGATTAAGATATCTAGAACTTGTCTATCAGATGTATAAGTGTGAGAATTAACCTATAATTAACTTTAAATTAGTCAGATAAAACTTTTATGACTTGGCTTTCGATAAGAACGTTGACCTGAAACTTTATTTGTGGCCGTTGTTTAGTTATGCTTTTTGAGCTAATTTTAGCTAATGAAGATTTCTAATTATATAGGATTTAGACCAAAAGTTTTCAAAGGTTATATAGAGTCTGCTACGATAAAAGTTAAAGAGGCTTGTTCATCATCCATTACAAGAGAGCAGAGGTTGTTGGCTTGAACCTTTCTTTCTTCTTTTTTTCCTTTCTAAAGGTTATTTGATAAAATTAGAGACTTGTTCATCATCCATACAAGAGAGGAGAAGTTAACATTAACGTTTTTTCTTTCTTTAAAGGTAAAATATTTTGTGTTTGTTCTGGACATTTTACATCTTGTTTAATATGTGGTTAAATTGGAATAGTGATGGATCTTTGTAATGAATATTCTTGAATGATTCCTTTGGTCATTGTTCATTCAGGTTCTTTGCGGTAATGCGAATGAAAGGCTAACCTAAAGGTGGTTTGGGATTGGTTTAAGTTCAGTATGAATCCTTGAGAGATATTGCTTTTGCAAAGATGTGAATTTACAAAAACCTTTGGTTTAGAGTTCCTGAATCCGTGCAGGGAACTTGGTCTCTTTAAAGTATACACGGAACAAGATTATAAAGGTTGAGTTTCCAGCTCTTGAGGATTTAGAATAGAAGCTGTGTAGTTGGTATGTCATTTGCTAGTGTAGCTCTATGTCCAGCCCTGGAAGAAGTTGTCAACTTTCCAGGTTTTGTCGGACGGTTCGGTTTGAGCTTAGACGACCCAATCCTGATATTCCTGAACATTGCCGAGTCTCTGAACCCGATGCGGGTCATGGAGTCGGATTCGTTAGCGTCCGTGAAACTAAGGTTTCAGAGTATCAAGGGATTTTTTGTGAAGAAGCAGAAGGTGCTCTATGATGGTCGAGAGCTAGCTCGAGATTACGTTCACCATGAACTCACATTAGATGGTGAAAACGGAGAGAATGTGATTCACTTGCTAATTAAAAATTCATCTAAAGTCATCGCAAAGCCTAAAGATTTCTTTGTGGAGCCTGTTGTCGTTAACCATGAGATTGAACTGCCTTCACTGCTCAAAGAGCTTGTCAGCTCCACTATAGAGGGCTTGGAGAAAGGAAACACCCCCATCAAATCGTCAGATGGATCAGGGGGAGCTTACTTCATGCAAGATCAATCCGGTCACAAATACGTATCCGTCTTCAAACCGATAGACGAGGAGCCAATGGCTGTGAACAATCCCCACGGACTACCTCTCTCACTCGACGGGGAAGGTTTAAAGAAAGGAACACAAGTTGGTGATATTATGGATCGCTACCTCGACCAGTATTCTCTGAACTGAAAATAATCACAGCCCCAAGATTCCACTCATGACTGTTTAACAGGTTGTATATTCGGTGTCCATATCAATTAATAAACGTCACTGTCTTTGAACCCAATCTTAGGTTTTGGAACAGTGGTTTGGTAATGATGATTGGGTTTATAGAAGCGTCATGCTTCTTGGTTTGTTGGGTTCAATAACGTTCCCGTGTTACTTATTTCAGTTCTGGATGATGAACAAGTCATTTACATATATACTATACTACTGGTTTCAAATTGGTGGCAGTTCAAAATAGTATAATAGTATAATACATTATCTTTAGAAAGAGTTATGCATATAGAAGCAATTATATTGCATAAAGACTTACAATAATCTGTGGTTAAAAAAAAGACTTACAATAATTTCTTAGAATAATTTATTAATTTACGTATAAACACTTTAAACATTTCTCATTTTAGTAGCATGAATTCAAAGAGGTTGGCGACAAAACAAAATAATCCAAGAGCTTTTAAAACAAACGTTTCCAACATTCTGGAACAAGAACACCAAAAAGAAAAGTTGACAAAACCAAATAAGGGAAGATAGTGGTTCACAAACCGAGGATGACGATTTGAATAGATGGAAAAGGTGTTTAACCAAACCATTACTAAGAGAATGTTGGCTCCATGTCCAGACATAGTTAATAAGAGGGCCTAAAGCTGTAGCTTTCCCATTTCCGAAGGGATGGGTTTGGCTCCCACCATTGCTCAATTCCATGTGCCTTCTTGAACTTATCCCACAACTGCTTAACCCCATGATCATCTGTCTCTAGAACAGATTCGTTCATGTTTACTGTCATATGGGCTGACGAAAAAAGTTGGATAGGTTCTCTTTCTTCTCTGAATAATATACTCCAAAACGAGATTTTAGCAGCGATACTCTCAAGTTTGCCTAATTTAATAGCAGCCATTAAGTATTTGAATTTCAAACTACCACTGTATTCGGCACAGAATAGATCTGATGGGTTCACATATATGTAAGGTGTCCACGCTGCTGTTCTTGGATCGTCTTTTTGCATCTGTAATAGTTAAAGATAATAGAGAAAAAGTAAATTTTTAAGAGAAGATCCGGTTTAGTTGTTTTAGATTTTTAGAAGAAGATCTCTTTAGTTTATGGTTTAACTAAGCTAATTATGAACATGGTGAAAAAGTAAAGTGGATTTTCAACACCAAGATTACCATGGTTAACTACTTAACTCTACATCTCCTAGGGTGAGGCGCAATCTATTAAGTTAACACTTTTATGGTTTATTCATCATCGTTCCATAATTTACTTTAAAAATGAGTAGAAAATGGAGTATGAACATAAAATACAAAATTACTCCATTTATTTATTTATGAAATAATCAATTTTTTGTTTGTTCATTAATCAATTTTCTACTCTATTTTACAGTAAATTATGGAGTGAAGTTAGAAATGCTCTTACATTTTTTTTGAATTTAACATATTTTATGTTAAATTAATTTTCTTAGGAAAGGAGATTTTTCCTCGCAGAAATCAAATTTATAACTTTTTAGAACTTTCATTAAGTGACACAAGAGTTTGTTTTTTTTTTATTCAAGAGTTTTAATCATCAGGTCAACTTTTCATTGGTAAAAATTTAAAGCTCTTACGTAATAAAGATTTTATTATTTACCTGGAGGTCAGCGAATTTGGCTACGATCACTTTGATGAAACTCTCGGCCAATCGAAGCATGTCTTTAACCACAACGCTATCAAATATTTGCTCTAGAAGAACAGACGAACTGGGCGGGCTGAATGCGTAAGTCTTGAGGGTGACTCCACGTTTCGCCATGGTCTTCCCAGCCAACAGCGCTGTGGCCGCTCCTAGAGAGTGTCCAGCTAGCCAGACAGATGTTGTGTCGGTAGTGTACTTCTTTAGCACCAAATCGATTGCTTGTATGGCTTGTTTCAACCTACTGCTGTTATTAAAGTTGTCAAAAAAGCATCGAATGTCTTCTTTTATATCAGATAAGCAGGTTTCTAATTCTAGCATCGTGCCGCGAAATGCAATCACGTAACGCGGAGGTCTTTCATGATGAGGTTTATTATGATAGTCGTTATACTTAAAAACGGCACCGAATATGGAATCATCATCTTTGTTGATCAAGGTTTCGGCTAAAGAGAAATCGAAGGATTCCCAATAACGGTTGGCTATGAATTTTCGTTTATGGTGGATATCCCGTTGCAATGAGTAGACTCCCTGCACCAAACTTGATACCACTGCGGTTCGAGTATAGAAGTCTAACCTATTAACAACAAAGCAAACTATGTTTAGATTATAATTACTAGATAACTTTAAAAAAATATATAATTACTAGATAGCATCAACAAGGGAGGAGCGCAATATGTTTATAAATTTAACTATGAAAACATAACGAGCACATATTAAAATCTAAAAATTAGCTTCGAGACCTTTAATATTCAAGTATAAGAAATAAAAAATGTACCAATTAATAGAGGTAAGATGGTTGGGGCCAAAATTGCGGAAAATATCTGTCTCCTTCGCTCCTCCTCCCATTTTCTTCTTCTTCTTCTTGGTCTTTGTATATTGCCAATTACAAACAAAACTAGGTATAAGTTAAACTGTGAAGAACAAAATGAAAATCGTACAACAAATTAATTCAGGTCTATACAAAATAATAATACACCATCTCTTCACATATATTCTTCTTTTTTTGGACAAAATAAGATATATTCTTCTTCTTTTTTGGACAAAATCACATATATTCTTAGTAAACCATATGATTGTTGGAAATTGGAAAAACAAACCCAGAAAATGCAGAACTACATAAGACAACCAATTTCAGTGTAGAAATATTTGGCCAAATAATCAAACTTTAAAATTTGGTGGATTCTATATCTTAAATAAATTAGTACCCAAAAATTAGTGAATTTAAACTTTTAGAAAAACGAACATACCTTTTTGTCAAAATATACCTTTTTTCTGCCAAAGTAGTTCTGAATCAAATCTGATGAGATGTGAGATAACCTGTTGAATAAAGTGTTTCTACTTATAGAACGGGCTTACGGTGTTTCAAAAAAAAAAAAAAAAAGCAACCAAATTTATTAGGAATTTCTTTTTTGAAAAAGCGCTTAATTTATTAGGAATTTTCTTTGGGTTTACTTAAATATCCCTTCTCGGAAAACGAGTACAGAATAAATGTAAAAAAAACTGTGTACACAAAATAATATTTCTCACAGATAGCATAAATACAAGTTTTGGATTAAAAATAGCAGCCATTTTAAGATGTTTATGTATAAACACAAATAATTAATAAAATATATGAAAACTTCTATTTGTGGGAAAATAAAATTTTATATTGGGACTGGAAAATAATATCGACTTATTTTCTTTCGTCAGTATAACAGTTGAGTAGATAATCTATTTTCTTTTTGTGTTATACATAAAAGGTGACACTATTTTGACTAATTAAGTAAGAATTAGAGCGTCATTACGAGAAATATTTCCATAGTATCTCAAAGAAACAAAATTCCATTTTTTAAATTACATGTGTTAATCTATCAAAAATCTTGAAAAATAATTCATACGAGAAAAGTCTCTATTTTCATTTTTATCTTTTTTTATTTATAAAAAATATAAAAGCATCGTTATCATATAGGAATTTTCTTTTGGTTGACTTAAATATCCCTTCTCGGAAAATAAGTAGAGAAGAAATGTAAAAGAAAACTGTGTACACAAAATAATATTTCTCACATATAGCATAAATACAAGTTTTGGGTTAAAAATAGCAGCCATTTTAAGATGTTTAGGTATTAACACAAATATAAAATATTTGAAAACTTCTTTTTGTGGGAAAAATAGAAACTTTATATTGGGATTGGAAAATAATATTGACTTATTTTCTTTCGTCAGTATAACAACTGAGTAGATAATCTATTTTCTTTTGTGTTATACATAAAGGGTGACACTATTTTGACTACTTAAGTAAGAATTAGAGCATCATTACGAGAAAATATTTCCACACTTTCTCAAATAAAAAAAATTACATTTTTTAAATTACATGTGCTAATCTAATTAAAATCTTGAAAAAGAAATCATACGAGAAAAGTCTCTATTTTCGTTTGTATCTGTTTTTATTTATAAAAATATAAAAGCATCTTTATCATATAGGTTTTAAAAGAAAGTCTCTTGAGTTTATTTTATTAATATTTATTAAAATATTTAATTATGTAAGTATTTTTAATAGCTAATACCAATGATAAAAGGAGGAATGGCATATGAATCCCTTTGTCAAAGTTTATCCCATCTTTTTTACAAAAAAAAAAAGTTTCTCCCATCTTCATCTTTTCTATCCTATCTCTCTCCTAATATTCTCTTTTAATTATTTGTGTGTTGAGAAATTTTGATGATAGATAATCCGATGCAGATATTCTAAGAAACTATGGTAGAGACTTATTAAAGGTGGTCCTAAAGACTTCCAATAAGAATCAAACCTGAATAGGAGAGCATGTGGAGAAGGTCATATTACACGTCATATTCGCAAATTTATCGTCAGAGTGCTACAATTGTAAAGAGCTTGCCTACCTTACCAAATTGATGCTGGCTGTATTTACTGCAAAAGGTCCCTTCTCATCCCTTCCCTTCCCCTCATATCTGTGTGGGTAAAGGTGGGCGTTCGGGTTCGGATCGGGTATTTCAGATTTTCGGGTATTTCGGTATAGAGGTGTAGAACCCGTTCGGGTATTTCTGTACTTCGGGTCGGATTCGGGTATTTTTTGTTCGGGTTCGGTTATTCCGGATCGGGTTCGGATATTTAGATTGTGAAAAAAAAAATTATTTTTTTCATTTCTCAAATTTCTTATATTTAAAAATATAACGTTCACTTAACTATTTTTTTCTTTTTAATAGATTGAATGGTTAATAGATTTGGACTTAACATTTTGAAACTAAAAAGACATTAATTTGGTTATTGTTTTTAAATTTTTGATGTAAATTTTTGTTAATTTTTGATATAAAAAGTTTGACATGCATTTTAAGTGAGTAGCAAATCATTTTCTCCGTAATTCTATGTATATCATATGAACTTAAAGTATGTGTAGTATCAATAAAAATATTTTATATAAAATGAGAGATATAAACTAGAAATATAAGGTTAATTATACATATGTTTGGTTGTCTTTGGATATCCATTCGAGTTCGGATATTACCCGTTCGGGTTCGGATATCCAATCTCTGCTAATTCAATACCCGTTCAGATATTTTGCTACTTCGGTTCGGATTTAGGCTCAATTTTTCGGATCGGGTTCGGGTGCGGCTTCGGATAAAGTGCCCACCCTTACTGTGTGGGCACAAATGAAGGATGTTTCCTCTTGTATAGTATCACCAAATTAGTTTGTGGAAAACAATTTTAACCATGGGTGTGATAACCCTCCCTTTGGGGTAAAATGGTCGAAATTGACAAAGTCATAATTTGAAGCTGAGCTTTTGGGAATCAAAGAATGATGAAGAATGTTAAGTTTTAATCATATAAAACTTGACATGAATCGAAGAAAATGGAAGATTGGTCGAGCATCTACTTGGTGGTCGAATCGCGGGCGATAAAGATCGATCGGGAAATTTTGAAGAACGAGAAGGTCGAAGAATTGATCGTCAGTGAGCTATGAGCCGAATAAGCTGCTGGACCATGTTAGAAAAAGTGTTATATTGATCAGACGGACGTTTTAGAAGCATCATGTTTTTGGAAGCACGACGGTTTAGAAGCTCGACGTTTTTGAAGACCGACGTTTCTTCATCACGAAGTTTTCTCGGAAAATCTTCGTATCAGTAAAATATTATTCTGGAGACATAATAAGTCGGAATCAGGATGGTAATTAAGCAGGACGGAAAGCAAGCACGACGGGATAAAAGCACGACGGGATCAAAGCACGACGGGAAAACCCGAAGTTGGGCGAAAACCCTAATTTCGGTATTATGGAATTTTTCGAGGAAGCCAGAGGCTCGGGAAATATTTTAGAGGATATCAGAATTCATCTGGAGTCTATTAAAAATATTTAGAGCATCAGAACAGGAGTGGAAAAATATTCAGGATTGATCGCGGGTAAAAAATATACCGGAATGACCGAAATCAGATAAATGAACCGAGGAGCTCGAGGTGGCTTGATCTATAGGATAAGAACGTGGTGACAACTGTCTAAACAGCTGAGTGTCACCAGAAGCTCGAGGTGTCGCCGTGCATGAAGCAGGAACATGCAGCTTGACACACAAAAGCACGAGATGTCGTCGGATCTGCAACCGAAGCATGCTGATCGACACACAGAGGGCGGTGTGTCCCGACGCATGCACTCCAGCCATGCAGCAAGACATCTGGACGTGAATGGTGTCCTATTGCATGTGTGTGAGACATGCCTCATGACATGCACAATCGCTCGGGTGGCGCGATATTACTGGTCAAACTTTTTATAAATACCGGCACCCTCCCTTCAGTTTCATTCATCCTTCTCACACCAAAATCACTCCAAAACGTGGCTAGAGAGAGAGAAAAAGTAAAAGAAAGAAGTCATTTTGAGAGTATAGTCCTTTCTGAAGACTGATATTTCACTGAAAAGCCGAGTTCTGTCCAATCGAAGATTTTTTGCGATTGTTACGTGGAAGCTCTGCCCAAATCAATCCGTCCAAGAAAGTCTTACTCTTTAATGATCAAGTGGAGGTGCTTCCCAAGATCAGTTTAGTTCCATGAGTTTAGTTCACTCGTAGTTCTGAAGCTCGATACTCCACCGAAAGTCCGAAGAACTGTCCAGAAGCTAAAGAAGGTGCTGCTCGAGTTAAGTTCAGTCTAGACCAGTATCAGGGGAGGTTTTGTCCAATTCAAGATCAGTCCAGCCAGTCCATTCAAGTCGTCCAATGGGTTTTGGCTAAGTCATCTCCGATCAACCAGCAGCTTATTGGCATAGAACACTGTGAGTTGGCTTGTGTGAATTCCACTTGGAATTTAGGGTAGTTTTGTGAGTTCGCTTGTTTGAATTCCACTTGGAATTTAGGATAGATCGAGTCTGCATATAAATTAGAATGATCACGTTACTGGGTGATAGAGTCCTTAGGGTTATTTTTATTATGGAACCGGACTCAGTTTAGCAAGGGCTAAGCTGAGATGAATGGAATTAAGACTGAGTTAATAACCTAACTAGGACTAGGGCTAGGATGCATCATGTTTTCTATTATTGCTTGTTGATATGGTTGAGTGCAGGTTCCCGTTATCTTTAAAGATAGTTTCATAGCAGGAGGCTAACTATCTGGGTAACAGTTTGATTTAGTAGATTGCTTGTTAGACTAGTTTAATGCTTGCTCGTTTAATTAATCTTGTTGATTGAGGTTAGTCAGCTCTTGGTAAGCGAGTGATTAACTGGTTGAGTTGTTAGAATTTAGTTATTTGGTTATGTGTTAGAATCCTAGTGAATCAGTCATGAGTACGTGTTTGGCCAGAGAATCTTACTTGGATTCTAGAGCCAAGTATTTTCCTTAAGAATTGAGATTAGTAGGGTGTTAGGTAACCCCAAGTGTGTGAGATAGAGTTGAGAACCTCGTGGTGGTTATACTCTTGGCAGGTCATTGCTTCCTCAAATTGGTACCACTAAGCCGGTCGTGGTCCGGAAAGTGGTGGGCTTGGTTTAGCTTGGTTGATCACCAAGGCCGAGTGTCACACGTGGATGTGACAGCCCCCGGCGAGTCCGATAGAGGACCGGGGCACGGCGAGTCCGATTGAGGACCGTGACCGGGTGATTCCCGAGCGCCTACGCCTGTGTGGTGTAATAGTGAAGGGATTGCCGGTGTCCCTTGTGTGGAGGAAGAATGATTTTGTTGGGCCCTGTTAGAGTGTCGTGTAGAGTAGAGGGTTGTGAAACCCTAGAGTGAGTGGTAACACCGAAATACGGGGTTAAGAGTTAGACTCGAGTCATAGTTAATTAGTGTCTTGTTATTGTGAATGGTGTGATTAAATTAAAGATTGGTTGTTGACTCATTTTTTATGCAGGTTCCCGTTACTTGAAGTTAGATTCATGGCAGGAGGCCTTGTCTAACTTAGTAACGGTCTGATTAGAAAATAATTGAGGTTATTGATTTGTGATCAATTACTTAGCCTTAGCTTTGATTGCATGCTAAGGCTAGATTGATTGTTATTTTGGGTTGTCCGGGTTAGAGTATAGGTTGCGGGTAGAGGCCGCCAGCTCGCTGAGTGACGTTAGGTTACTCATCCAACTCCATTGTCCTTTTTGCAGGTAGCCTTAGGTAAGGATGATCGGATAGCTTGGTGCTGGACGTTAGAACCGCCGGAGTAGATTTACATGCCTTTTCTAAACGGTATTTTGATATCTGTTGTGTTGACTTGGTTTGGCATTAGGCCGGGCGCCAATCTCGAATTATTTCAATGTATGGATATTTCTTGAATCAATAAATAATTTGTTTTATATGTGCATTGCTCTTTACTTGTCCACAAGTAAACTTTCAAGAACTCAAGGAAGAGAGGTTTGAAAATGGGAGCTTATAACCAAAAGAAACATTTTCTAGCCTTCAATATGACATCCCAAAGAAAACATAGCAAATAGCATGAGCAACTCCCTTATTATACTCTAGCTTCTCTAGGCCTATCCATACTCTTATGCCTCTACTCAAGTTGCAATACTCATCAACTAACAAGTTCCTTCAACCAGCTCTCACATTGATTCACACACACACACATGATATCTTGCATATTTCTATTGTTTTATCCATTCACCCATGTGCATTTTGATCATATAGATTAGGATTTAGCCATGTTTAGGTTGCATTTTGCATACATGAGTCCTTATCAGGTATTGGAGTACCACATGGAGTTCTTGGAGACATTTGGGTGCAATTGGAGTCCAAAAGAAGTGTTTAAAGTGATCATTGGGCGAGCACCTTACCGGAGCGAC
>NC_027756.1:3914601-3915967 GCF_000695525.1 Brassica oleracea var. oleracea
AATGCAATGCATGAGACTTAATGACAAGTAGACAAAACAAAACACAATGTGAGATAGTAGATTCTCCCCCAAACTTACTTCACACAGTCTCCTGTGTGAGAATAAGCTCAAAGGAGAGATCTAAGGGAAATACATAAACATGATAACTAAGTATTTACAAAGCTAGAATGCACTTACTTGAAGTTGGCTGTCATAATAGAAGGGAAATGAGGAGGGAGGACTTGTTTTCACCTTGGAATTTTTCGACATGACCTTTGGGAATTTTTTAGAATTCCCCCAAACTTGTCCCTAAGCTTATTCAAACACGCTAAAGCAAGAAAAAGATATATAAAGATATATACAAAGAATACTATGGGACTTCCTCCCAAGTGAGCTTGTTTTAAGTCTCTAGCTTGACTTTCCTTCCAATTGGCTAATGAAGAGGAGGATCTTTCCCACCTTCAAGAGTGATGGTGAGGACTTGAGAGAGAAGCTCTTGAAGCTTGATTGGATCATCTTGGAGATGTGAAGTGATGATGGCCTTTGCACTTGAGAATGGTGTACACTTTCCCTTGCATTTGATCTTGTACTCAATAGCTCCATCCTTGAACTTCATTGGGTGGAGAGTGAGTGTGTGAGGAGGCTTATCAAGAGGTGGAGGATGAGGTTCTTTCACAATATTCTTCTTGTCATGAGCAGACTTTGTGGCTCTACTCACCTCCTTCTTTTTAGCACTTTCCAAGTGCTCATCACACAGCTCTTTAGAGGACTCTCCAGCAAGACCTTCTTTTACAATACTGACCCCTTCAGCCTTGGTCTTCTCAATGGTGGATGCTCCACAAGTGATTGTTCCACAATACTCAGCAATCATCTTTGGTGATTGTAGTGGATAGGAGACAGCTTTGTTCACATTTACGAGTGTGACCTTCTTGTTGGCAAAGTCTATGCAAGCTCCTACTGTTGTAAGGAATGGAGTGCCAAGGATCAATGGGACTTTCTTCTCAGTTGCCATCTTCAGAACAGTGAGGTCTATAGGAATGGTGCATGCTCCAATCTTCAAAGGGAAGTCCTTGATGAGACCAATAGGAGTTGTAGAAGAGGAATCTCCAAACTATAGGGAGGATGTGTTTGGCTCCATGCTCTCAATCCCTAGACTTTTCATCATCTCCATTGAGATCACATTCACACTTGCACCAGAATCAACAAGAGCATCATCAAAAGTGAGCTTACCAAGGTAGCAAGGCAAGGTGAACATCCCTTGAGACTCAAGCTTAGGGAGGGACTTTGGAGGGATTGGTGGATCAATCTTCGGAATGGAGATGTACAAAAGCTCGGCCACTTCAGTTTGGTGGTTTAGAATGTCGTTGATGAGCATCATCTGGACATG
>NC_027756.1:3916727-3918632 GCF_000695525.1 Brassica oleracea var. oleracea
GTCTTCTCATTTCAAGCCTAAAATTCCAAGAGTTGCTTGAACATAGAATCCACACTTGAATCTGGAGTTTGAGCTTGAGAAGAACTTCCTTGAGTCTGAGGAGATTGGTTGGCTTGAGGATAGTTCTGCTTGGCTTGGTAACCTCTTTGTTGATTGTTGTAGAGTGGCCTTTGCTGGTAGTTGTTTTGGTACTCAAAGTTGGGCTCTTTCTTGTACCATGTGCCATTAGCATTGATGAAGCACAGCTCCTCTTGGCCTTCTAAACCATCAACCTCATTGATCACTGGAGATGCCTGTTGTTTCTAGTCACCAACAAAGTTCATCTTCTCCTGCTTAGCCTTTTCTGCAAGAAGTAGATCCACCTTGGCTTGGAGAGACTTCAGCTATTTCTTTGTATGCTGATCATCACTTCTGTTGACCCTATCATGCTCCTCACTGTAGACTGAGTCACTCTTGGCCATGTTCTCTACCAGTTCCTCTGCCTCTTCCTCAGTTTTTCCCAAGAAGAAACCATTGCTGGCAGTATCAAGCCTGTTTCTGCACTGTGGTAGAGCTCCTCTATAGAAGGTGCTAAGCAAACTCTCCTTGCTGAAACCATGATGAGGGCATTGAGCCCAATAGCCCTTGAACCTCTCCCATGCTTCACTGAAGCTCTCTAGACCTTTCTGTTGAAACCCAGAGATTTCGTTCCTGATCTTAGCTCTCCTTGAAGTAGAGAAGAACTTGTCTAGGAAAGCTCTCTTACACTCTTCCCAAGTGGTGACAGTGTCACTTGGAAGAGTCTTCTCTCATTGGTGTGCCTTGTCTCCCAAAGAGAAAGGGAACAGCTTCAACTTGAAGGCATCTTCAGAAACACCATTTGTCTTGGACAAGCCACAATACTTATCAAACTTGTACAAGTGATCAAAATGGTCTTCAGCAGCAAGACCATGATACTTGTTGTTCTCTACGGTGTTGAGCAGCCCTGACTTGATCTCGAAGTTGTTGTTCTCCACTGGTGGTGCTTTGATTCCTAACCTATGACCATTAATGTGAGGTTGATCATAGGCTCCAATGGCGCGAGCTTGGCGTGGTAGGTGTTGTGACGGGCGCTGTGGTCGAAGGTGATCAGCTCTTGGATCAATGCCTCCTTGGGCATTACCATCTTGAGGCAGATTCTCCATATCAAACCCCAACCTTTGCAAATGAGCTTGTTGCTCTACTTCTCTTCTCTGTCTTGCAATCTCCCTCTCAAGTGCTCTAATGTCATCAACTCTTGGAACTAGGTTTGTTGGACCTCTGCTCCTTGTGTTCATACACCTGAAATCCAAAGGGAGAAAGAAGAAAGAAAAAGCAATAACTCAATTAAACAAAAATTGACTTAGTCTCAAGCAAATGACTAAATTCCAGTGTCACAATCAACTTAGAATTTGGCAACGGCGCCAATTTGATGCATGACTTTTCAAGGGTCCAAGATCAAATCAATGTAGTATAAAAGATTGTCGAACCAATCCTAGGTGATTCTAAAGCAAAGGGAATGCAGATGATTTTTGAACTAGAATGATACTAAAATGCAATAAAGGACAAAGCTTTCTTTCTTATAAGATAAGAGAACTCATGGGCTAAAGAAATTGACCTTGTGTGATCAAGTTTCAATCTAAAGATGTTAACTTTCAACCAATATATCTACCTTAGACCTAGACAACATCCTAAACAAACTCTATCTATAGATGAATGTTCATTTACTAAGATAACTAAAGCATCAAATTTCTTTGGTTGAATGTTATCTAAGTAATCATTAATCTCAAGTATATTAGACATCTTAACACCTTTAACAACAAATCTTTTTGGTAAATAATGTTAAAAGCTTAGGAGAGTTGGTTCAGGCATTTCATCAAACACCTTTCAGGCATGAAATGCCTAGAG
>NC_027756.1:3918900-3919853 GCF_000695525.1 Brassica oleracea var. oleracea
ACTTTGGGATTACAAGAGTATTTATATGTCTTTGGTAAACCTAATGGTTTCCATTAAAAAGTCTAAAAAGCCCTTTAAAAATATTAAAATTCAACTAAAGCAAAGACGCGACTCGGGTAGAAATCACGGGCGACAACCCGAGTTGGTTTCCCCACGTTGGACCGTCGAGCAGCTCTGTTTCATGCGCGCGGGTAATGGAACCCGCGGCCTTCAGCCCGAGTCGAGACGTCGCGACTTCAGACACTTCGTGCGCGCGGGTTCGGCTCCCCGCGTCTCTCGACCCCGAGTTGAGACGTCTTCGTGCGTGCGGGTTCACGATCCCGCGAGCCTCCAACCCGCGTCGTCGAGCTTCATCTCCTCCGTCGTGGTCAGCCACGAGTTCTCCCTCTCCACTGCAATACACGCCATCGTCGTCATCAACAAGTCGCAGCTGTGGTAAGAATCGCCGCTGTGGCCTCAGATCGAGCCATGACAGCTTGTCCTAAAGCGCCGGAGTGCTTCTCGCCGTCACAGTCGAGCTTCACCATTGAGACTCCTCATCGGAAACTTCTCATGTACAGGTCGTCGCCTCCTCGCCGTGATCGGATCTCTGGGCCGTGGTATCCGCCACCACCGTCGCGCTCGTCGTTCTTCAGTCGCAGGAGAAAACTCGAGGAGCAGCAATGGTGGAATTTGGGGTTTTTGCACTTCGGGTCCTTCATATTTTGAATAATTACGATTTGACCCCAAAACTATCAAAATTACAGAAACATCCTTCTGATTCTGCCCCTAAGTTTCCAATTGTGCAGACCAGACCCTCAGTATTTGTAGAATGGTCCCCCGCCTCTTTATAGTTCTCAGTTTGGCCCATAACTTTGTAAATTGCACGATTAACCTCACGATTTCAGCCCAAACTTCTCAAGTGTGCACATTAGCCCCTATTTATGCAATTATGCATGTAAATGCAATATTGA
>NC_027756.1:3919930-3933974 GCF_000695525.1 Brassica oleracea var. oleracea
TAACACAACGTTAGGTCGTAGTACGGGTTGAAAAGCCTTAGGCCTCGATCTAACGGAAAATGCTAACTCTAGGTACGGGTTGCAAAGCCTTGTGCCTTGACGCAGTGGGACGAGTTAGTGGATGAACTGGTCTAGGTCGTTGATTAAATTTTGTGACTCTGACCGGATCGTCCCTAATTTGTCACGTAGCGCTTCCGGACCATGGTGTTGGGTTGGACGGTCAGTCATGTTCTTGTTTGATTGTTGGCTGGCCGGTTGGCTCATTCATCTCTAACCCTAGGTGTAGATCGTCCGTCAATCATGTTCATGTTCTTGTTTGATTGTTGGTCGATGGATCGACCATATGTCTAGGACGGTTCGAGGGTGTTACAATGGGGCCCTTTAACCATTGCGTATAATTATTATAAAAGTAAAGACAATGTATCATTCAAATTAAGGACTTTTCTACTATGTTTTGCATGAGCATATTCGCTTGATTGAGAGCGAGAGCTAGGTAATGGTCAAAGATGCATGCCTGTTTTGGTCTGATTTTTGGGTTGACTTTATTATTACCCTTCCTAAGTCTTGCAAGTTGCAACCCATATATTATTTGAGTTCATTAGAAAGCATATCATTCATACAAACTAGGGATCACGACCCCGCGCAAGGGTTTATTTGTTTTGTACAATAATTTTGAGGTTTTGTTATAGTAATGAGTTTAATCGTTTTCCATTATTTGATTTATATTTTCTATTGTATTTTTTTGTGTGTTTACGTTAGGTGGTGTGATATCTGTAGGTTCGGATCCTCTACAAAATGTACTTCTCTCGTTCTTTGCAGTTGCACCTTGTTTAATTTTGTATAATGGTTGTCTTAGTTTTATTTCAGTCTATTTTGCGTCGCCGCTCATTTGACTGTGTCTAGTTAATTGAATCACATTAAATCTCAGTTGTACTGAATGGTGACATTGTTTGTTTCTGTTTATAGAAATCAATGGTTAATAAAGATAATATGTAATCAAAGCTGTTGTTTGTTTTTCAAGGCTCAACAGTATCCCTCTTGGTTTTATTTTATGATATCTCCTGTTGTCCATCTAGATTGAACCTATAAGAAAGTTACAAACTTACAATATACGTAATGAGAATGAAAGGCTAATCTAAGGTGGTTTGGGATTGGTTTAAGTTCAGTATGAATCCTTGAGAGATATTGCTTTGGCAAAGATGTGAATTTACAAAACCTTTTGGTTTAGAGCTCCTGAATCCGTGCAGGGAACTTGGTCTCTTTAAAGTATACACGGAACAAGATTACAAAATTTTTGAGTTCTGAGATTCTCATTCATTCCAAAGGAATCCAGCCCTTGAGGATTTAGAATAGAAGCTGTATTAAGTTGGTATGTTATTTGCTAGTGTAGCTCTATGTCCAGCCCTGGAAGAAGTTGTCAACTTTCCAGGTTTTGTCGGACGGTTTGGTTTGAACTTAGACGACCCAATCCTGATATTCCTGAACATCGCCGAGTCTCTGAACCCGATGCGGGTCATGGAGTCGGATTCGTTAGCGTCCGTGAAGCTAAGGTTTCAGAGTATCAAGGGATTTTTTGTGAAGAAGCAGAAGGTGCTCTATGATGGTCGAGAGCTAGCTCGAGATTACGTTCACCATGAACTCACATTAGATGGTGAAAACGGAGAGAATGTGATTCACTTGCTTATTAAAAAATCATCTAAAGTCATCGCAAAGCCTAAAGATTTCTCCGTGGAGCATGTTGTTGTTAACCATGAGATTGAACTGCCTTCACTGCTCAAGGAGCTTATCAGCTCCACTATAGAGGGCTTGGAGAAGGGAAACGCCCCCATCAAATCATCTGATGGATCAGGGGGAGCTTACTTCATGCAAGATCAATCCGGTCACAAATACGTATCCGTCTTCAAACCGATAGACGAGGAGCCAATGGCTGTGAACAATCCCCACGGACTACCTCTCTCACTCGACGGGGAAGGTTTAAAGAAAGGAACACAAGTTGGTGAAGGAGCTTTCAGAGAAGTAGCAGCCTACTTATTAGACTATCCCATGACCGGACCAAGAACTTTTCCTCATGACCAACGCGGTTTCGCTGGTGTTCCACCAACAACAATGGTCAAATGCTTGCACAAAGACTTCAACCATCCCAATGGTTACAGTTTCTCCCAAGAGAACGCAAAGATTGGCTCGTTGCAGATGTTTGTGAGTAACGTCGGAACTTGTGAAGATATGGGATACGGAGTCTTCCCTGTTGATCAGGTTCACAAGATCTCGGTTCTAGACATTAGGCTTGCTAATGCAGATCGTCACGGTGGTAACATTTTGGTTAGCCGAGATGGAAATGATGGTCAGATCGTGCTTACTCCTATCGACCACGGCTATTGCTTTCCAAATAAGGTAAACAATTCTACTATTGTTTATTTAAATCAGCTGTAGAGTCTTTAGACTAAAACCACTTAACTTGTCCAGTTTGAAGACTGCACGTTTGAGTGGCTATACTGGCCTCAAGCAAAAGAGCCATACTCTTTAGAGACACTTGAATACATCAAAGCCTTGGACGCTGAGCAAGACATTGAACTTCTGAGGTTCCACGGTTGGGAGATTCCGCCTTCATGCGCCCGTGTCTTCCGCATCTCGACCATGCTTCTCAAGAAAGGTGCTGCGAAGGGTCTCACGCCTTTTGCCATTGGAAGCATTCTGTGCAGAGAAACACTCGAGAAAGAATCTGTGATCGAACAAATCATCTATGAGGCTGAAGCAATATGGTCCCCAGAGACAACAGAAGAGGAGTTTATCAGCACAGTCTGTGATATTATGGATCGCTACCTCGACCAGTATTCTCTGAACTGAAAATATCTTTTTTCATCCTCAGGATTTCGCCATGACTCTTACGCAGATGTATATCCCTGTCCATAACAAGTAATAAGTGTATCAATGTCTTTGAACTCAACCTTGGCTTTTGGGAACAGTCGTTGGGTTTATAGATTGGTCATGCTTCTGTGTTTTGGGTTCAATAAGGTTCCTGTGATATTCATTTCAGCTATGGATGATGAACAAGCTCATTTACATATATGGATGATGAACTTATATGTTATATTTATTTTGACTCGATTCTACTTTTGTTCCCTTCAAAAACTGAAAATTGAAAGACCAAATAAAATCAAATGATTTCATCCATTTGAAACAAAGAGTGGAAATCAATGATTAAACTGGTGCAAAACATATTCACCATGGAACTTGTGATCCCACAATTGATGGATCCCATGAGCTCTCTTAAAATCAGGGGATTTGCTAGTGTTTATCGTCATATACGTTCCGATGAAGAATCCGAACACGAACGTTTGTGTTCTGTGCTTGAAATATCCAATGTATTCTGAAGGATTCACATACAAATAAGGTATCCGTGATGCTAATTTATAAACGAATTCTTAACCCTGTCAATAATTAAGATCTTTCATGATTCAAACAAGTAACCTCGAAGCCGAGCAACAATTTCTAATGTCAATAACATGCATGCGTTATTTGTATTCGGATTGTACCACAAGGCACTAAGGCAAGTCCGTAAGAAATTTCAATACCATGCATGCATTATAAAGGTATCATCTGGATTGTGACACACAAACAAAACAATGGTTACTTACTACTATTGTTACTTTTTAATTTTTTTTTCCTTTTGATTGTACGTGTACGTGTTCGAAGGTCGACCAAGGCGTGGAGAAGAACGAGACTAATCTTGATAAAGAAAAAAAGATAGTAATAATAAAAGATATTTTAGTTTGACTTTTTTGAATAATTTCTTAGTTTTTGTTTAAAAACTATAAACATTTTTTAATATAGTAACATTAATTCAAAGATGTTGTGAAAACAATCAAAATCTTACATAAATTAGACAATCATATCTAGTTTTGATTAGTGTCAAGTTTTTATGTAAAGTAATAAAAGAACAAATCCAAGCAGTTTGCTGATCGAGCCTAGTGTTGTCAAACGGGTTGTTCCGTCCCGTCCCGGCCCGGACCGCTGCGGACTTTCTCTTGTGCGGGTTACGGTGGGTCAGGCCCGCGCGGGATGCGGTCTCCAAAAGCTCGGCCCAAGCCTGTCCCGCCAAAATGCACAGTCCTTTACAGGTCGTCCCGCGGACTGCGAACCAAAAGGTGCACCAATCGACTTCTAAGCGCTGTGTGCTGCTCCATAACACTTATTGACGCTGCATGCTGCTCCAGGAGACCATGACGCTTCATCTACGTGTTAAAGCTGTACAATTCAGGCTTTTATACTACATATCTAACTTCATATTGTTCTTGTAGTCAATTTCAGTTCATATCAGTTCTTGAAGTCATGTACACACAAACAAGCTCGACTTATTGGAACTGGATGGTCTGTACACGTTGACCCTGCTCCAGAAGCTTTTTGCGAAACAGTCTCTCGTGGCTCTGTAGACGGTGAGTTATTCTTAGTTTTTTTGTCGTACGACTCAAACAGAATACTGAGCTTCTTACGCAAGTTTTTTAGCTTTGCATCACGTGTACTCATGTCAAGCTTTTCCAAACAGCATTCGACAATGGAAAGCTTAAACCTTGGATCGAAGACTGCTGCCATTGCAAAAAGACCACTGACTTCATCCCAATATTTATCGAACTTCTCTTTCATCGGTGGCACCATGTATCTCACAATCTCATCTTCGCTTCCCTCATTGATCCGAAGTCGGGTAGTTCGAACCAGACATCAAGGTTGTGATCACAGCAAACGGACCCAAAAAATTGCAGATATTCTCAGCTCTTGTCCATTCCTCAGCAGTGGGAGCCATTTTATAACCCTTCTTATCAAATGTCTCCAACTTGCCAAAGGCTCTACGGTACCTGATGGCTCTTTCAAGCATAAAGAAAGTGGAGTTCCATCTTGTCGGAACATCCAGGAGTAGACCCCCAGTTTCTACTACACCCGCAGCCTCAACGCATTTCTGGAACAAGTTTTCACGCGTTTCCGATGACAGTACATACTTAACACTCTCTCTTACTTTGTGCAAAGAGTCTCCAATTACCTCCAACCCATCTTGTACTACGAGGTTAAGAATGTGAGCTGCACATCTCACATGGAAAAACTCTCCTCCACACAACAAAGCATCATCCAAATTCAGCTGTGACTTCACAATATCTTGCATCGAGTCATTACTGGTGGCATTGTCTAATGTCACTGAGAACACCTTCTTATCAACTCCCCACTCTTTTAGTGAATCAAGGAGCTGAATAACAACATTCATACCAGTATGTGGTGGTGGTAGAGCACAAAACGTCAGGATCTTGCTATTCAACTTCCAATTCCGATCAATGTAATGTGCTGTCACACACATATATCCTTCCCGTTTCACTGATGTCCACAAGTCAGAGGTGAAAGAGACTCGTCCAGGAAGAGTAGCCAATTCTCTCTTCAGCGTCTCTCTCTCACTCTCATATAGTCGATACACATCAGCTCTCGCTGTGTTTCGACATATGGTTTGGACATCAGCATTCAAATACTTCCATGTGTCTCTCACCTTTTCATACTCCACGTACGAGTATGGTAGATCATGCTGCACTATTGTCTTAGCTACCAGTTGCCTGAAGACAATATGATCATACTTTCGAGACACAACTTTCCCCTCGACATTGAGTTGCTGCTGCTTTCCTCCATTCCTAGGATACATCTTACATCTTAAACGATGCCTTCTCAACCCACTAGTTCCATGCGAGTGGGACTGCCATCCATACTCCCTTTTGCAATGATTGCAAGCAGCTTTCAGCTTCCCATTGGGTTTCTGGACCACCGTAAAATCTTTCCACACATCTGATCGTTGCCTCTCTTCCCTTTCCTCTTCACCGAGCTCATCCTCATCAAGCCCTTCTTCATCCAGTTCATCCTCAAGCTCTGGTATCTCCTCTTCCATCTTCTTCTTCTTCTTCTTCTTCTTCTGAGACTGACTACCGGAGCCCTTAGACACGCCCTTGTTTCTTCTACCTCCACGGATAACCGACTTCACAGGAACATACTTCTTCTGACTACACGCCTGCTTGGATGAGCCACTACCAAGATCCAGTGTGGATTGGATCATGGGTTTCTGCGAAGCAGTTCTAAAACTGGTTGGTATGCGAGGCTTCATTGTTTGGGTTGTTGGAGTGATTTCAACATCAGAATCCTCTTATGAATCATCAAGACTGATGAGATTTCTTTTGGAACTCTGCTTCTCTCCAGCGTCAATAACTTCATCAGCAACTTGACTTGCGATCTCCTCAATTGCACCAAGTCTGGCCATCACTTGTTGAGTCTCGAAGTCAAGCGTATTAGGGGGCGTGTAGCTTGAATCAAAAGTGAATTGATCGTCTGACTCGCCTCTTGATCCCATATCGTCTCTCAGCTCTCACTTTTTGGTTGGTTTGTATAAAGTTTCAATAATTCTTAGCCAAGTTACGGCTCCGTGACTTAAGCTACGTGGTTTAGTGGTGTTAGGATTTTTTTTTTTTTTAAATATTACCAAATTTTGCAATTAAATTTTATACTTAAAGTATTAAAATTTAAATTTGATTGAGGACAAACAACAATGCAGCATTAACGAATTCTTCCTATTTCATACCAATTCTTCCTATTTCTTAGCATAAACGAGCTCTTCCTAGACAAGACAAGCAGCAATGCAGCATAGACAAGACATCAAGGCAACACAACGAGTTCTTCAATCAATTTTGCAAGTTCTACGCTACATGACATCAAGTTCTCCTATCAATTTCAAGTTGTCCTATCAATTCTTCCTATTTCTAACTTCTAAGTGACTAACCTGAGGTCCTTAAGCTGCTATCTCGGAATGAAAGATTGGGAAGCTGACGTCCTGACGCCTCCTTGTTCACCAACACTCCAACAGCTCGACAAAGAAACCAACAAAAAAAAAAGACATATCAGAGACTTGATATAAGATTAAGAGCATGAGTACAAACTAAAGACTTACAATGCTTTCAGCTCTCAGTAATATATGCTTTTCTTAAACAAGCAAGACAGCGGCTGGTTATAACAGGAAAGCAGGTGTGTGCTCACACATACATTAAGTCAACACCATAACCAGCTATATCGTGTTGGGCCTACACCAGCTTTCACCGTCATAACCCGCCCCCTCCTTGTTCACATACAAAAACAAAAGAGATATCAGAAACTGAATCACTCAAGTTCAAGCGAACCAGGACAGACAATTGAAACAACAAGAAACAAGCAACTATATAATTATTGTCTTAACTTCACAGCGGATCTTGCCGTGGAGCCAACGAACAATCACTCTTCATTCTTTTGAATGATTTTTCATAAGCTACACCGCGAAGATCCGCTGAACTATATAGTTGCAAGTAACAAAGCGAATCTCTATTTCAAACAAGTAACAAAGCGAATCTTTATTTCAAACAACAACTAACTAAACATCATCCTAACGGCTACTTATTATATTATTAGCTTCGATCGAATCTCTTTTTCTTGAGTAAGGAGGAGTCTTAGAGAGTCTTACATCTATTCGGATCTTGCATGCATCTTACGGATCTCTTTCCTTAGGTAGCTAACAACCTGAACATGTTATACAAGAGTAAATCGTTAGAGGTGTAGAGCAGAGAGTTTGATGGATAAAGAACTTGAAAATATTACATGTAAAACTTAGAAGAAGAGGTGAAAAGGCTTATCTCTGTAGATGCGAGTTTGATCTGTGAAGTTTACAAGCCGAGATGGAATAACTGGAGCTTCTCTTTCGCTGGAGCTCAATTTCTTCTGTCGGCGACTCGTCTTTCTCTCACTCTCTCTCTCTCTCTCTTTTGTTTTTTCAGGTCCCCGATGAAATGAGGAGGCAAGAGGGTGCGGGACATTAGGGTTGACCGCGATTCTTTTGGGCCATTTTGTTTTTTCAGGTCCCTGATGAAATGAGGAGGCAAGAGGGTGTGGGACATTAGGGTTGACCGCGGTTCTTTTGGGCCATCCCGCTTTGAGCCCAATACCGCACAGTACCAACCCGCGAGGCCCACCGTTTTGCGGGATATCAAATCTTCGGCCCAAACCCGCCCCGCCCCAAGCCTTAACGGGCCTGTCCCGCGGTCCAGGTTCTCGGTTGACATCACTAGCCATATCTTTCCCAAATTATTTCTGCAGATGTCTCTCACTCTTTTTTTATTTTTTTCTTTTATCCTATCTTTATCTATTTCTCTTAATCTTCTTTTCTTCTCACTTCATATCTCCATGAAACATTTCATACAATTTTCTTCTCGTATTAAATCAAATTGATGGTAAAAAGGATCCTCACAGCATTTCCCAGCGACCATTGTCTTTACACTCTGATGATCTTCACTAGTTTGTTTCCACACCAGTATTCTACCAACCTCTTCCTTATCAACTCGTCTTTGTCACTGCAGTTACTGTTCCATCGACATCAAATGTGCGAATTATAGCCGTGAAATCATGGTCTCCAACAAAGCTATGCCTTCTAAAATGGTTTCCAATCTCTCTACATTGGATCTTCCTCTTAATCTATTTTGCCAGTCATAACAAAAGACAATGATTTATTAATATACTTAGATGATAACACAAATGTTATCAGTTAATATTTATGCTATATGAGTAAATAATCAATATCGATTCTCTAAGAAATATGATAACTTAAGTGTTGTAGGTTAATAAGCATGTTATACTAAGAATATAATTTAAGCATTACGTTAAGAAACCATGTATCGACTAAGTAATATTGTATCGACTAACAAATAATGTAACAACAAGTTACATATATTTTATAACATCTATATAACCATTTATCAATTCGCCATAGATGTTTGTAATAGGCTAAATTATATGTAGAATGTTGATAAAATCATTAATATATACAACTATAAAATACTTTTCTTTAGTATTAAATCATGTGTAAGCTAATAAGTCATGTATCATATACAAAATAACATATCAGCTAGAGAAACAATGTACCAAACAATAACTCGGTTAACAAAACCATGTATCAGCTAACAAACAATGTATCAGCTAATGACAACTATTTATGGCGTGATCCACATCTTCATCTCATGTTTTTCGTCATATTAATGATAGAGGGTGAATCCTTTAGCGACCATTATTTTGTAACCAAGTTTGTAGCAGTTAACAAACATTGTATCAGCTAATAACAATTATTTGTCACATAAGTATAGTAGCTAACAAAACTTGTATCATCAAACGACAATTATATCATCACATCTTACCAACTATAATTTGTGGCAACCTATTTTGTAATACCTAACCAAATATATATCCCAAGCGGTGATTCCCGAATAAACACCAAAATGAAAGATCTGAAATTCTATAGTCATGATTCACTAATTCGTCTGAGACGGTGAATTACTCTATCATGTAAGATTTCAACGTGGAATTGTTAATGACAGTGGTAAGATGAGTAATTATATCTGGAAGTGTCGCCTCTCCCACTGGTATTGTCACATTCGATGGATTCTATCTGGAACATTGCATTGGCGTTGAAATTGTAGAATCTATACAATAATTTTTAGAGATCGATGGGGGAGATGGTGGAAACTCACTATGATTTGGAAGGATTATCAAAACTTAAAATTAATGATTTTGTGGTATTTAAAAATGAAGGAAAAGAGGAATCACATCAAAATTGGTAGGAAATAGAGCTTTAAACAAAAAAAATAGATCTGAAAAAATGCATTTACATAGAGAAAACAGGAAAGAGGTTTGAAGAAGAAAGAGATTTACGGGAAGAAAGGGAAATAGGAAGTAGGGGTCTTTATGGAATTTTTTAAAAGAGAATGGTGCTCGGGTAGAAACTTAATTATGGTTGAATCCGTGTATAGAACACCATTCTCTGTTAGAAAATCTCTAAGAAAAACTAAAATATTCTTTATGTTACTTTTAATAAAAAGGGAAGATGGCAAAAACCAGTCAAAACAAAAGAGGTTGACCACAAAACAAAAGACGTTTGTAAATTTGCAGTATAAGTATTGTTTCTAAATAGTAATATTATATGTAACGTTCGACGAGTTCGATGCTAGAGAGCAAATCATGAAAAACAATAATAACTAGATAGTAATCCGCTGTTTGCGCGGAATAAGATGTCTATATTATGCTGAAATTATATATATGATTATGTATAATATAAGGTATACTTTAATCGATAGTTAGATATAACTAAATGTATGATTGTTATCAGGGGCGAAGCTAGAAACTTTTTATAATGAGTTCACTAATATTAAAATTTAATATATGGTGTTTGCAAGTTTGAGAAGAAGTTTTGGAAAATAATTGTTTTATATTTCATTTATCACGTTGTAGTAGTTATGGACTTAGGGGTTTAACACATAAAATCGAAAAAAATGGTGGATCAATAACATATTATAAGCAAAACAATAACTGTGTGAAATAAAAAAAAGTATAGCTCCTTTAAATTGGGAAAACATAGTTGCATAATAAAATAAATTGAAGGTTATTTGACCCTCTAAATTGTAAAGGTTGTTATAGATGCGACCAGTACGTGAGACTTGCTGGTGGTTCGTTCCCAGAAGTTTCTTCTCATCTTCAAGGACGTCTAATGCAGAGCTCTCATGGCAGCGAAGGTGGTGACACTCGCATGCTTATATTGCTTACTCGAGAAGACTAATTCACTAAGCCGAGACGATTTACAGTGATTCAGTCTCCTCGAAACAGAGATCACCTCATCAAGCAGTAACAAAACCGAGTACAACACATTTATCTAGAAATAGATTTTCAACGTCCTCTTTCAGCAAGGTGGTTCTCAAGAATGTGAGTGCTCTGCTAAATGCATGAAAGCAGGTATGGATAAAATGGTTCTTTCATTAGCACTTGGCATCGTACTAAAGTTTCATTGCTTTGTCGTCTCTACGGATCTGTCGACTTAATGGCGATAGATCAGATGGGTTACTATTTTTAACAGAAGCGTATAGAGGAATAAGCAATCTTTATTGATTCTATGATTATATTGAGAGGATTGATAAATCAACTAATCGAACTTGAAGCTGAAGGTTTATCACATAAAAGTGTCTGTCGAGAAAAGTATAGATGGTATGAAGTTCTTTAAAGGAATGTTAGTGTGAACGCATTAAATTTACAGTTTTGGTGAGAAACGTTCTCTGCGTGACACCTAAGCGTTTTACTAAATAAAAGCTTGAGATAATTGGGTGAATATACCCATAAGAAATCAAAATTAGCTATATACCCATGTGCGTGAAATGCTCCATTTTTCTGTAGCTATTATCTCTTGTGTTTCCAATTTTATCCTTTTGCTTGGCTACGTTGGCAATTATAGTACATACATAGATGGTTGAGAGATATGATCTAGAGATATGATAGGTTCTTGTTCAAATATAGATTTTCTTGTTGGTTGATTTTACACCCCATATTCTTTCATGAACCATGTCATAGACCGTAGAAGATTTTGTCATATTTGGTTAAAAATATTTTATGGTAGACTACGGATTAGGCTGGTTGCTGAAACTATATCTATAAGTTGATGGTAACTGTATACGTATCATGTATATTTAGTAATGGCATTTAACTAATCTATTAACACCTAGTGATATAACTTGTTAATATGTAAAATAGCTTCTATCTAACAAATGTTAGTGGATAAGATTATTTTTATCTATTACGCAGAAGAGTTAACATAACTTGGATCATTATGACTACAACACAAATGAATTTTTTAACTTATATAGATAGGTGGTACAATCTACAGTGCCAAAACAAGTTGTTAATATATTTAATAGTGGTTATAATAACAATGTAGAAGAAGGGACTCGTGACCGTTAATAGAAGTTATAGATAGCGATGACCATAGATGTTTAATATATAACAATATAACACAAAAAGGTAAATATAGTTATACATACAGTATAGTACATGTTAGGTCTGAACTTTAACGTCTAACCATGTTAGATATACATACAATATAGATGTCTAACTATGCGGTCACAGTCTAACTATGTCGTCACAGTTTGAACCTTAACATCTAACTATGCAGTTACAGTCTACAACTTCTATTACTGTTCTCACATATGGTTAACTTGTAAAATTATTATTTCTACATCATCTACACAACATATACATCATCAAAGTTAATCCGAAAGGAAAAATAGTAACCGTTATAATACAAGTTGCCATATAATAAACAAGTTATTGCTATTAAACATGTTTCTCCTAACAAATAACATTTAAGCCGAGAAACGGGAAGGAGACAAGAAATAGACCTGGTGCAGTGATGGAAACATGATGCAATTATCTAGGGTTCATGTTGCCAGAGGTGGGGATGGTAAAGGAAGTGAAGGAATCACCGTTGGAAGCGAGTTGTTGTGCTGTCTGTGGCTTTTACCATCGCTTCCCAGTATATCGTCGCCTCTGCCCCTCCCATCACCTCCACGCCTACCGTCTTCTTCTTTCTTTCCTCCTTTCATTTGTTTTCTCTATCGTATCTCTCTCTTTGGTGTCTCCTATATTTTTTATTTTACTATTTTCCTCCTTTCATTTGAAATAAAATCGTATCTTTCCATAGGATTTTGTACCTTCATTAGTGAGTAGGGATAAAATGGTATTAATCAAAATTACACAGTGCACAAATAGAGATCATGTAGTTTCTTAATATTGGTGCGAAATGTGTATATCTATCCTAATTTCTCTAAAAGCTTTTCGTAAAGCCACGTCAGCACGTCACATTCCTTGCCAATAAACTCTTAAGGTAAGTTTTAAAAATGCTTATTCTTTAATATATAGGGGATAAGTGATATTCTAGTGTAAAAGTTCTTTTAAATAATTTATGTGTATTAACTTTAAACATTTCTCAATATCTCAAAGAGGTTGACCCACGCATAAAATATTTCAAAGAGCTTTTACAACGTAACAAGCGTTTCAAACACACATGGAAACACAAAAACAAAATCAAAAGTTGAAGAAACCGAATAAGGATAGATAGATCATAGATGGTTCCCGAACATATACTAAGGAAAATCCTTAGAAAAGGGGTCAAGAGGAGGATGTTGGATCCATGTCCAGACATAGTGTAGATGGTCTAATGCTGTGGGTTTCCCAATTTACCCGAAGGGCTGGGTTTGGGTCCCATATCTCGAGATATTTTTTAAATTTAACCAGTAATGCTGTGGGTTTCCCAATTTGCCCGAAGGGCTGGGTTTGGGTCCCATATCTGGAAATTTGCCCGAAGGGCTGGGTTTGGGTCCAATATGCTGAGCTGTGGTCGTGTAGACTTGGAGAGCAAGAGAGTATCTTGGAGATATGGAAAGAGGAATAAACTTGAGGAGCAAGTTTATGATTTAAAGAAAGAGGAATAACTGCATTCCAAGAAAATGAAAGTTGCACTTATTGTTATGGAAGATGTCCATACATGTTGCCTTGGAGACTAGGGTTTCGGGAACATGGAGAATAACTATAAGATAGCTATGGGGTCGTCTGTATATAGACAGAGACACAGAGGCTGATCTTATAAAGAGAGATAAGCTCTTGGAAGTGTTCTTGGGTCGTACTGAAGTAGTGGCTGAAGTACTTGACGGGAGAGAAACATAAGTGGGTAGCTTAGGAATCCTTCAGTGTCATGTGTTAGGGTGTTAACACTAGACGAGTAAAGCTGAATAAACAAGGTCTTGTAATAGATTGTTTAAAGGAGATTCTAATAAAGCTTGAGTGTTTGCTTGTATTGTTTTGTCTCTTGAGTTATCTTCTGCATTATCAATTGTGGTGTCATCTTTGCACTTACAAGTGGTATCAGAGCGGGACACCTAAGTTATCGGTGTAATCCTGAAGGTGAAGATGGACACGATTATTTCTGTGCAGAAGGCGATCGTGTTGAATGCGGACCAGTATGGTCATTGGAAGGCTCGCATGAAGCAGACGATTCGAGGAATCAATGAAGATGTGTGGACAGCTGTGGAGATTGGTTGGGAGGAGCCTACCATAGTCATAGGAGATGGGAAGAATCCTAAGCCAAAAGAGGATTGGTCAGAGGCAGAACGCAATGCATCTAAGTTTAATGCAAAGG
>NC_027756.1:3934687-3948226 GCF_000695525.1 Brassica oleracea var. oleracea
AAAAACGGTGTTCCATTGCAGTCGTCTGATGATTCAGAGTCTGAAGAAGATGGAAAGGTGATAAAGAACCTTGTTGTATTTGGTGTGCGCAAGGAGGAATCCAGTGAATCCTCGGATTCAGACGTTGATACAGACTCTGAGGATTATCACGTGATGCTCAACAAGTGGTTGAATCTCAAGAATGAGAATTTGAGGTTGCAACACGATCTGGTGCAGAGCTGTGAGCAGTATGATGATCTTGCTGAAGAACTTGCTGTTGTACATGAGAAGAATGAGTATTTGGAGAAAGAGGTTAGGAAGTTGAGAGAAGTTGCTACTGGTGAACAAGAGAGAGAAAGGATGCTGGAACGTGATTTGGCTGAGAATTGTAAACAAATCAGGATGCTCAACAGTGGATCCAAGGACTTGGATAAGATACTCTCGATGGGATAACCAGCCAAGGTGAATTGGGGACTGGGATATCGAGGAGCTGCGAGTACTAAGGAAGTACAACAGAAGGGGCTATCACATTTCGTGCATGGGAGCATATCAAAAAGTGGAGCCAAAGAAGCTTGTCAGGAAGTACGTCAAGACGTATGACAGGGAGTAAGGCAGGAAGTTCTACAGCGTGTAGCTGTGAGTAACAAGCCGAAAGTAGTACATAAGTGCAACAACATGAAGGTCAGGCAGGAGGTTCTGAAGCATGGTTGTGCAGCTGGAACAAGGAAGGAGACTGATCGGTGCATCAACAACTGTGTTAGGCCAAGCAAGAAGCAACATAGGATGTACTGTTGGTTCTGTGGAAAGATTGGACACAAGAAGGTGGAGTGTTTTGCTCGTGAGAAGAGCAGAATCATGGCCAAGAAGGTGAACAAGACGTTCACTAAACCCAAGAGGGTTGAAGAGGTGTCCTTAGCCAAGAGTGGCTTACTTGATGAGATCAAGTATGAGACATCAGAAGATGGATGCAGCTCTGGTAGGAGTGATCTTGAGGTTGATTAAGAAGAATCAAGTCTGGAGCCAGGACACGAGGTTGTTTGTGGCACAAAGAGGAAGGAGATTGAAGTGCGTCAGGAAGTGGTGCGAGATGATCTTCAGGGGTGTGATAATGAAATCACTCCAAGACAATAGAAACGAGTGCAGAGGGCACTCGGTGTGGATGGGGAAGGGCTCATGGTCAAGAAGACGACACATGAAGGAATCCAGGTCCTCAACAGAAGCTGGTCGAAGGATAGTTTGACAGGTGCGGCAGGTCGTGATGCAGTACTTGTTATTCCGCTCTAGCAGGGGCTGTTTCATGATTATACATGAAGAAACAGTGGGTGGGTCTGTAAGACTTGACATCTAAGCATCTGTTTTAGCTTAGTATGCAATCAAGCAGGGGGAGAATGGTGATGTTATGCATATCTCATGGGGGAGAAAAGCATGGTGTAGTGCACATCTCGTGGGGGAGAAAAGCACAATTGGTGTGGAAATTTCCAGGCGAGGAACGTGGTTGCAACGTGGTTGCTGAACCAGAAGATTGTTGCGCTTGATCGGCACACAAAGCTAAAAGGGAGAGATTGAAGATGTAAGATGTCCGCCCTGAAGTAGTCGCTGACGTAGTTGTTGAAGCAGACGTCGTGTTGAGTGATGAAGACCATGTGGAGTCAAGGTGCTGAGCTGGAATCGTGTAGACTTGGAGAGTAAGAGAGTATCTTGGAGATATGGAAAGAGGAATAAACTTGAGGAGCAAGTTTATGACTTAAAGAAAGAGGAATAAGTGCATTTCAAGAAAAGGAAAGTTGCACTTATTGTTATGGTAGATGTCCATACATGTTGCCTTGGAGACTAGGGTTTCTGAAACATGGAGAAAAACTATAAGATAGCTATGGGATCGTCTGTATAGAGACAGAGACACAGAGGCTGATATTATAAAGAGAGATAAGCTCTTGGAACTGTTCTTGGGTTGTACTGAAGTAGTGGCTGAAGTACTTGACGGGAGAGAAACATAAGTGGGTAGCTTAGGAATCCTTCAGTGTCGTGTGTTAGGGTGTTAACACTAGACGTGTAAAAGCTGAATAAGCAAGTCTTGTAAAGATTGTTTAAAGGAGATTCTAATAAAGCTTGAGTGTTTGCTTGTATTGTTTTGTCTCTTGAGTTATCTTCTGCAGTACTATTGTAGTGACATCTTGCACTTACAAGTGGTATCAGAGCGGGGCACCTAAGTTTTCGGTGTTATCCTGAAGGAGAAGATGGACACGATTGTTTCTGTGCAGAAGGCGATCATGTTGAATGCGGACCAGTATGGTCATTGGAAGGCTCGCATGAAGCAGATGATTCGAGGCATCAATGAAGATGTGTGGACAGCTGTGGAGATTGGTTGGGAAGAGCCTACCATAGTCACAGGAGATGGGAAGAATCCTAAGCTAAAAGAGGATTGGTCAGAGGCAGAACGCAATGCATCTAAGTTTAATGCACAGGCGTTGTCAGTGATTTTTGGAGCGGTTGAAGCAGAACAGTTCCAGCTGATTCAGGGGAGTACTTCGGCTAAAAAGGCGTGGGAGATCCTGCTGAATTCGTTTGAAGGAGATGTGAGCGTCAAGAGGACACGTCTAGATCATCTTGGGTCACAGTTTGAGAATCTTCTAGATCATCTTGAGTCACAGTTTGAGAATCTCAGGTGGTCAGATAATGATTCTGTTGCGAGCTTCAGTGCCAAACTCAGTGGTATGGCGCATGAAGCATGTGTACTTGGGAAGAAGTACAAGGAGAAGAAGTTGGTAAAGAAGTTACTACGTTGTCTTCCAACGAAGTTTGGAGCTCACAAGGCGGTCTTGAATATGACCACAAACACGGATGAGCTCAACTTTGACAAACTTGTGGGTATGCTGAAGGCAGAAGAGATGGAGACCGACAGTAGTTCAGTCTCTACGACAGGCGGTGCATCAAGGAGTATAGCTCTTGCTGCTGATAAAGATGGAGATTGATCTCCGAATGTTGAAGATGCCATGGGGATGTTGGCTAGGAATCTGGGTAAGATGATGAATTCCTCTGGTGGGAGGAATCAGTATGGTCGCCAGGGAAGTGATCGTGGCAATAGCAAAAGAAGAGAACGTCTTAGATGCTATGAGTGTGAAGGTGTTGGTCATATAAAGGCTGAAGGCAGAAGAGATAGAGACAGACAGTAGTTCAGTCTCTACGACAGGCGGTGCATCAAGGAGTATAGTTCTTGTTGCTGATAAAGATGGAGATGGATCTCCGAATATCATATAAAGGCTGACTATCCCGCCAAAACCGGAAAAATGTATTCTCGCCAAAACTGGAAAACACAATTTTCCCACCAAAACCGGAAAAACGCATTTTCCCACCAAAACCGGAAAAACGCATTTTCCCACCAAAACTGGAAAAACTGCATTTTCCCGCCAAAACCGGAAAAACGCAATTTTCCCGCCAAAACCGGAAAAACACAATTTTCCCGCCAAAACCGGAAAAATGCATTCTCGCCAAAACCGGAAAAACGCATTTTCCTGTCAAAAACGGAAAAACGCATTTTTCCGCCAAAAACGGAAAAATGTATTTTCCCGCCAAAACCAGAAAAATGTATTTTCCCTCCAAAACCGGAAAAATGCATTTTCCCGCCAAAACCGGAAAAATGCATTTTCCCGCCAAAACCGGAAAAATGCATTTTCCCGCCAAAACCGGAAAAATACATTTTCCCGCCAAAATCGCGAAAAAAACTTTTCCCGCCAAAATCGCGAAAAAAACTTTTCCCGCCAAAATCATGAAAAAAAACTTTTCTTGTCAAAAACACATTTCCCGCCAAAACCGCAAAACACACATTTTCCGCCCAAACCGTAAAAACGTATTTTTCCGCCAAACCCATAAAAACGTATTTTTTTCCGCCAAAACCACAAAAATGCACTTTTCGCCAAAAACACATTTTTTCTCAAAAACCGCAAAAACATATTTTTCCGCCAAAACCGTAAAAATGCTATTTTTCCGCCAAAACCGTAAAATTGCTATTTTTCCGCCGAAACGTAAAAATTTATATTTTAGTCATTTTGTTAACAAGTCCATCTGGATTCAGATGGAAGTTAAAAAATGAAAAGCAAACGAACATAGTTGCATTCAGATGATTCAACTGGATGCATGGACGAAATGAAGAAACAAACAACATCCAGATGGAGCATCTGGATAAAACATCTAGATGGACCGTCTGGATGCATCTTCAGATGTACAAACGAACAGGGCCTTAGTTACGTCGGGATTTCTTCGAGTCTATTCACTTGTTTAGCAGAATTAATAGCTTGGAACATATATCTATGTTATTTACGTTTGTTTGAGATTTTCTTTCTAGAAAATATCTTTTTAAATCATATGTTAGCTTTGATATTGAATTATTGATAATCATTGAAATATATAAATATGATATTTTTGTTTTGATATGGATTGTTTGAGTTTATCTTTTCATTAGTTAATTTAAAATATATTCATATATATATATAGATGTGTATCAAAGCCAAGAATCATACGTGAACAATAGAAAGTGGAGACGTGGGCAGCTTCTTTGGAAAAAGAAAGGTTAGAGTTTTATCTTTACTATTGTTTATGTTGCTTTTTCCACATAATCATGAATGGTTTTGTGATAAAACTTGCTTGAATTATACGGTTGCGTTGTTCTTCTTGGTTTTCTGTAATGTTTTATGTTTCTTTTAACAATTTGAGTAGATATCTCCTGCACTAAAATGGGAGATCAAGAAGGAAAAATTAAAAATCAATATATTTCTTGGTCGCCCGAAGAAACCAAAACATTGTTGCGCTTGTTGGTTGATGGCGTTAATCAGAATTGGACTGATGCGAGTGGTAAATTCAATAAACTTACCGTGGAACAAAGAATATTACCGGAGCTAAACAAAATTTGTCGATCTAAGAAAACCTTTTCCCAATACAAAAACAAAACAAAGATTCTGAAGAAAACACACAAGGGTTTTGTAGATCTTCTTCGTTTTAGTTCAGGATTTGGTTGGGATAAGGACACGAAGAAATTTACTGCTCCAAATGAAGTATGGAATGAATACCTCCAGGTAGATAATTTGTTAAAAGTTATGATGCATGATTTGCTTACGCAAATATTTTTGTTTTGTATGATAACAACATTTTTATTCATAACAGGGACACATGAAAGATACGTATTTACGTGATGATACGTTTGAAGATTTTGAAGACCAGAGAAGGTCTATGGATAAAATATTGCAAAAGGAAATAATACAGTGGGGTTAGGAGATACCACAGATTCTCGTACTTATATAGCAAGAGATAATGATGGTGTTGATGAAAATGATGAATTGATGATGATGCTGATGCTGATGGTGATGACGATGATGGTGAAGAACAAGCTTCATCTTTGAGACGTTCGAATGCGATCGAAAAGCTCCCAGTAAAAAATAAAGCTAGAACTGACGTATATAATTAATGTGGAGAAAATTTCAGATGAAATAAGTGCTGTCACTGGAACTACCAATCAGATTGTCAGTATGATTCAACAAAGGTGGCAAAAGGAAGCCGAAGAGAAAGAAGCTGAGGAAAAAGTTAATAAAGTATAGGGCGTAATTAAAGAAATTCCTGATTTAGAAGGAAATGAACGTTTTGATGCAATGAATTTAGTTCATCGGCTTGGTATGAAAGCTGGATTCATGAGTATGACTAGGGAGGAACGTTTTAGATGGATCAAACGTTCTGTACGTAATCCATGAAATTTGTGGTGGAATAATTAGGTGCTTTTGATAGTTTTATTGGTGTTAGTTTAGTTTTCTTAATGGCTTTTATGCTTTTTCACGAGGGTTTTAGTTTATTAATGGTGAAAATTATTATTAAAATATTTAAAAAAGATCTTACCAAATCCTATCAAATTTCCTTTTTAAATCTCCATCAAAATTTTCGAATTCAACAAAACTCTCTAAATTTCACTACATTTTAAAATCCTCAAAACCTTCTCAAACTCCAGCTCCAATAAATCCCCCTAAATTTGTTTAGTGAAGTGCTCTAGCAATTTCCAAGTTGTAGGTTCAAGCCTTGAACATTACTATTTTGTTAATAGTTCTCCTGAAATAATTGCTATGGTATTTCTTTTTCAACCAAAGTAAAAGCCTAAGTGCAACAGAAATTCGTATACTACAAAACCATTTAGCAAATTTAGAGTGGACGATGAGAGAATTGAGAATGTGATGCAATATGACGACTTACGAGTTGTAGCACCGTTTTAAAAGTCATAAAAATAACAGATTGGTGTTGATCTTTAATAATTATTAGGAGACAACTGATGAGATCTATTTCGTAATAGACAAGGAGATACAGTGTATATACTGATATACATAATTTTCAAAAGATAATAAATTTGGAGAAGAATCTTCTAGATGAGTACTGCAGTTGTCGTCTTAATTATTGTGATAAAAGTTTTGTGGTGAGATGTATATTGACGTGTTCAGGGAGGGAAGCAGCCAAAAACGAACTTAAACTCTTCTTAGAAAATTAGGGAAAAACAAATTTGATGGACCACGGAAACGATGAGTGAGATGGTAACATAATTCATTGGCCTTTACCTCTTATTTAAAGTCCTCGACCTTACACAAGTAAAAACAGTTCCCACCTCAATCGTTTTTGTGGATGATGTGAGGTTCGTATTTTCTTTTAAGATGTTTGACACATGAGAGTTTTAAGATGAATACTCTATTTAAAGAAAATAATGTGTGGTTCTGTACAAGTTGGGACACAAATACGAAAATGACATGCATACCAATCAACAACTCTAGATTATGCCAAATAGACAAGTAATATCAATCTTGATTAATTATGATATTATCACATTCTAGTATGCAATATCACTCGACCCGACATTAAATGATATCGGAGGTGAATGGGTTGACACTGAAGATCACCTTACTGGTAAACTTATGCACTTGCAAATCACTCACCCGACATTATCTTTACAGTTAATAAGCTTAGCAAATTACATTTGTATTTTACTCAAACAAATTTAAAATACAAATTCACGATTTTGCTATGTAGTTTGGAGTTTATGTCAAGAAGATTCTGCGTTTTTCTTGGCTCTTTGCTCATTTCTTGTAAGTAAAAAAAAATCAAGTTATTGCCAAGAACTACACCAAATCTGAGTATCAAAATATTTCCTTTGTCTCTGATGAATTAGTATGACTTTCAATTTTCTGAATGCATTAGGTTTGCCTCTCACTAAGCATACGTACAGCTTTTTGGTTACAACATTGATGCAATACATTGTTTATTACTCAGTCTTTCATGAACGCTTTGAAAGTATTTATCATAGGTTCGAGAACACTATTAGTTGCAAGATTGTGTAAGTTGTTATTATGTGAAAACAAATCCGTAGTTGGTTTATGCTTTTGCTTAGTCTCTACATCATACACCGTTTCGAAGGGTAACAAGCAAGATGTATATTCAGTTATTCACCCTAAATCTTTTTTAACATCAAACAGTCATTGTATTACTCAATCTTGAGTGGTTTTGGACAACCATGAATAAAATATTCACTCTAAGGGTATTTCCAATTCCAATTCTATTTTTAACTCTAAAATAGAGTTTGAAATAAAAATGATTCAATAGTATTTTATTTTTCACTCTATAATAGAGTAAAAAATAAGTTTACTCTATATATAAAGTAATCTATTTATATTTTGTTCATTACTCTAAAATATAACCACTCTATATACAGAGTTATTCTATTTTGAAAAAAATAGAGTGAACCATTGGAGATGGTCTAATTTAAAGAATAGCGTATAGTTTCATTTGTATAGTTTTTACCCTATGTTGAGTCCTATAGTTTCATTTGTACATTCGTATTTGTATAGTATAAACCAGTTTTAACCTTACTCGTCTGGTTTACGTTTTTGGTTTGCCTTGGTTAGGTCATTTATATAAACCAGCTTAACTGTACGTTTGGTTGATTATTAAAATGAAATTATTTACTCATAAGACCGTTACTCTGTTTATCGACGACTTTAATTATTGACACCAACTAATAACACCTTTGCTATTTAATTCATCATCAGAGAGTTCCAGAAATGTTAATAATTTTGAGTTGTGCATTGCCTACATTTAACACCATTATTTAATAGGGTGGCCAATATGTCTTATGTTTGTATCTGAACAAAAAATCACCATTATTTACTAGGGTGGCCAATATGTCTTATGTTTGTATCTGAACAAAAAATATCGTTTGTTCTTATCAACTTAAACAAGTCAGAAATCAGAGTTGACAATGAATCGTATGGACAACAGAAAATACCAATTTACTGCTTTTTAACTATTTTAAATTAACATGTGGTGCTGCCACTTCCGTCACGACTATAAAAACTGTTAATCCGCTCATCTCAGCTCTCTCATTTCATAAAACATATTGAGTAGTGAGGACTAATTAATAGATATGGATCTGGCTTTTACGCACGTTTGTTTGTGGACGCTACTCGCCTTTGTGGTGACTTGGACAGTGTTCTACGTCAACAACAGGAGGAAAAAGGTGGCGAAGTTAGCAGATGTGGCGACAGAAGTGAGAAGAGACGGTGGTGGTGCTGACGTCATCATCGTCGGAGCTGGTGTTGGAGGTTCAGCTCTCGCCTACGCTCTTGCAAAGGTATGTAAAATAGCGTCGCAGTTTTGTTTCCAAGAATTATATCAGCATCTCACTTTTTAGCCAAGTATATTCTTTTTACAATTTGTGCATGAATGATAATAACAATTTATACACTATATATCTAGCTAATTCAACTCCATATACTTAATATTTTCTCATGTAAATCAAAAATGGTTGAATAGAATTGTTTCTCGGAATAATTTTTCTATCGATTAAAACTTGGTTTAACTATAAAGGCTAGTTAATTCAACTATAATATTTTGGGTTGGAATAAACATTCCTATATGTTGAACTTGTCTGAAGGATGGGCGTCGAGTACATGTGATAGAGAGGGACATGAGGGAACCAGTGAGAATGATGGGTGAATTTATGCAACCCGGTGGACGACTCCTGCTTTCTAAGCTTGGTCTTGAAGGTTTGTCTCCGCTACAGTACTTCCATCTAAGACATATAGTGTTTTAGTTTCATTAATGAAAATTCGCGTGTTTCTATATCTAGATTGTTTGGAGGGAATAGATGAACAGATAGCCACAGGCTTAGCAGTTTATAAGGACGGACAAAAAGCACTCGTGTCTTTTCCAGAGGACAACGACTTTCCTTATGAACCTACTGGTCGAGCTTTTTATAATGGCCGTTTTGTCCAGAGACTGCGCCAAAAGGCTTCTTCGCTCCCCAAGTATGTGTCTATACATTCACCACCTTTTTACTACCATGTTAAAAATATCATACTGAAAATGTAAATCAATTCAATCGAACGTATAACGGTATGAGAATCATGAACCATTTAAGGGACTTATTTGTTTTGAGATGGGAAATATCATGATTTTGATACTATATGAGAATTAGCTAGGCTGACCAAAATAAGTATTTGTATGTAAGTGATAATCGAGTATATTAAAAAAAAACATGAATCCAAATAAGTTAGGTAATAAACCTTGACACAATGTATTTTTTTCTATAAAGTTAAATTTTAGAAGCTTGGAGTCAATTATTAATTTGGAAATTTGTGATATATTAGGACATCGGTATTGAGAATCCTCTCTTAAATCTTTCAAAAAAAAATTTTTTAGAGATTTTTATAAAAAAAAAATTTCAAAAACTATAACATGATTTTTTTTTTTTTCAAAATCTAGAAAACACTCTTATTAAATATCAGAGATATTAAAACTATTGTTAATGATGGACTTACACTCTTATAACTATACCTATTGAATTCTTAATGATAAATTGATATTTTGAGGAATTGCTCCAACCAAACTTTAGAAGAAAAGTATTTGTTGGTGTAAAGTTGTTTGCTCGCAGCAAAAATATAAATCAGCATTATCTTAGGCTTTTGGCAAATTTTCCTTCTAAATAATTGATACTAAGTCAGTTCCGCTAACTTGAAACTACTACAAAAGTTGACAATGGCAATGATTTTCCTTACACAACAATTACCAATCATTAATTGGCAGTGTACGACTTGAGGAAGGGACTGTAAAATCTTTGATAGAAGAAAAAGGAGTGATCAAAGGAGTGACATACAAGACTAGCGAAGGTGACGAAACGACTGCATTTGCACCTCTCACTGTGGTATGCGACGGTTGCTATTCAAACCTCCGCCGGTCTGTTAACGACAACAATGTGAGCATACCTTGAATAGACGGAGAATTAATGCTATTCACTTTGATTTAAAACAGTTAGTTAATAAGCATCAATGTGCTATAATTTGATATAGGCGGAGGTTTTGTCGTACCAAGTTAGTTACGTCTCAAAGAATTGTCAGCTTGAAGATCCCGAAAAGTTAAAGTTGATAATGTCTAAACCCTCCTTCACCATGTTATATCAAATAAGCAGCACCGATGTTCGTTGCGCTATGGAGCTTTTTCCCGGCAATATTCCTTCTATTTCAAATGGTGAAATGGCTACTTTTTTGAAAAATACTATGGCTCCTCAGGTATGCATTGGGCGGGTTGAGCTTTGATCAAGTATGCATTGGGCGGTTTGAGCTTTGATCAATAAAAATAATTTATATAGCTAAAATGGTGTATACTAATACTTAGACAAGTCATACGATCACATTTAACATTCACAAGCGGCCTATTGATTCATGCAGAATATGCATTTAACATTTCCTTACTATATTATTTTTCAGGTACCTCCAGAATTCCGCAAAATATTTTTGAAAGGAATTGATGAGGGAGCACAAATAAAAGCGATGCCAACAAAGAGAATGGAAGCTACGTTGAGCGAGAAGCAAGGAGTGATTGTGTTGGGAGATGCATTCAACATGCGTCACCCTGCGGTTGCGTCTGGAATGATGGTTTTGTTGTCTGACATTCTCATTCTACGCCGCCTTCTCCAGCCATTGGGAAACCTTGGTGATGCAAACAAAATCTCAGAAGTTATTAAGTCATTTCATGTCATCCGAAAGGTGAGCATATGTCACATACTAATCTATGAACATTCTAAAACCAAATACTATTTAAAGATAATTATATAGTAATTATCATTTTTATGATTTTAAAGACTAGTTTCTCACCACTAATGATGCTCTTGCAACCTCAAAATGTTTAAAAAGAATGCATGATTTTATTTTATGGTGAAGCCCATGTCAGCGACGGTGAACACACTAGGAAATGCATTTTCTCAAGTGCTAATTGCATCGACGGACGAAGCAAAAGAAGCTATGCGACAAGGCTGTTTTGCTTACCTCTCTAGTGGCGGCTTTCGCACGTCAGGCATGATGGCTCTGCTCGGTGGCATGAACCCTCGCCCACTCTCTCTCATCTTTCATCTATGTGGTATTACTCTATCCTCCATTGGTCAACTGCTCTCTCCATTTCCATCTCCTCTTGGCATTTGGCATAGCTTCAGACTTTTTGGTGTAAGTCATTATCTCCCTCCCTATGTTATTTATATTATTTTTTTCTATGTTATATATTTTGTATATAATTTACAATTTGAATTTTGATATTTGTTGTTGTTTATGTGTATCCCTAGCTGTCTATGAAAATGTTGGTTCCTCATCTTAAGGCTGAAGGAGTTAGCCAAATGCTGTCTCCAGCATACGCAGCCGCGTATCGCAAAAGCTATATGGCCATCGATGATAAGAACCGCGAATGATACTATGACATATTTGGAGCGCTAGTATTTTGTGGTTTTGCATCTGTTAAAATGTGTTGCTGTGTGTTTATTATTATTAGTGTATTAACTGGAAAATACCCGTGGGTATATTCTAAATGTATAAAATATTGTGATAAATAAATCGACTCTCCGTTGGATTGGATGTGCGGTTTTCATTTGCTTACATGAAGTTTTATACCATTTTTTAGAGTTTTACATTGCTGAAAAACCACAGCTTATTACAAAGAGAGCAAAAGAGAAAAGAGAAGATAAATAGAGAAATAAAGAGAGAGTAAGATTAACTATAGGAAGAGATGAAGCAAAAATACAACTCAAGTAAAGAAGGCGACGGAGCAGCGTTAGACGGTAGAAACAGGGACAGAAGCCTATCCCTCATTCGACGATCCACCACTCTATAGAAAGCCTCTTGAGTCGAAGCCTCTCCTCTGAAGATACGGGCAGTACGCTCTCGCCAAAGGTTGTAGATGATGACTTGGTTCAGGAGCTTCAAGATCGGAACAGTGCGGAGTGTTTGGGATCGTTGGAGGAGACACCATGTACCTGCCACAGAAACGAGACCAAGTAGCAGCCGCAAAGGAACATTGAAAGAATAAATGACTGATAGACTCATCAGCATGCATTTGCGCAAAGAACACAACCTGGTTGGACAACTAATCCCCAGGAGATCAGACGGTCTCGAGTAGGTAACCTTCCAAGGAAGACAGTCCAGGTAATGAAGGAGCATCGAGGAATCTCCTCTTTAAACCAAACCACCGAGTGCCAATGTACCGATGGAGATGGGTTACGGATCCTTTCCCAAGTGACTCGGGAGGAAAACGATTTGCTGAAACCACCAGTGTGATTTCTCCAGGAGTAGAAATCTCGACTATTCGCTACAGACGGGACCGACATGGTTGATAGAACTATTTGGAGTGTCTCCGCGGTTTCTGAACGCGCGGAAGGGAGGTTCCAGTTGCCATTGCGAACTGCCTGTGACACAGTCGCATTGCGAGGAATCCTTAGCGACCGAGGCCCCGAAGAGCCAAAGATGAGGTGTAGAGGACCTAATTTAGTCCAATAGTCATACCAAAACAAGGCAGTGCTACTATCTCCAATGTTGCATCGTAGGAAGATCTGAAGCTGATCTCTCAGTTGAAGCATACTTCTAACAGTCTTGGAAAATCTAGGCGAATCATTTATTAGCCAAATACTTCTCCCACCAAATCGATTGTTGATTAGTCAAGGGACCCATAGTGACCCCAAACCATAGAAGAACAACCAGATTCTCTTTAACCTGAAGACCATCTCAAACTCCTCGAGGTTTCTAATCCCAAGGCCACCCTCTGTTTTCGGTTTGCATATACTTGCCCATGAGACCCTTGCTCCCGCAGCAGAGACTGTGTTATTCTTCCAAAGAAAGCCTGAACACAGGGAGTCTACTTTGGCGTAAAACCATTTAGGCAGCACAAATACCGAACTCCAAAAGTTAACCATTCCATAAATAACCGTGTAGATCATGGTAACTCTGCCAGCAAATGACACTACAAGAAAACACAAATTTAACGACGGCCAAAATCGTCGTTATTTCCTCGGAAAAGAAGGCTTACGAGGAAATGGCGATGAAAGGCGTTTCGTCGTTATATGATTGTCGTAAGAGAAGATTCGTCGCCATTTCCTCGTTAATTAGCGAGGTTATATTTTCCTCGTAAAGAAGAATTAAGTTTTCGTCGTAAAGACCACGTGGGGTTTCCACGTAACGCGGTCGTTGTGCTTCCTCGTAAGAAACTCGTAAATGATTCGTCGTAAAAGAC
>NC_027756.1:3950976-3976829 GCF_000695525.1 Brassica oleracea var. oleracea
TTGAACAACACCGATTTTTTTCTGAAGACAATTTGAATATCGGAACGGGAACTTGCCCATTGCTTTTAATATGTAACTCGCTTCTTGAGCAAATATCCGGCAAGTCCAACCTCGATTTTATGTTGTCTTTTGTCTTCCCTGGGACATTCAATATTGTATTCATGATGTTCTCAAAGAAATTCTTCTCTATATGCATCACATCAAGGTTGTGGCGCAGAAGGAGATCCTTCCAATATGGTAACTCCCAAAATATACTCTTCTTGTGCCAGTTGTGATGAACACCGTAAGAATCAGGCATATTACGAGGGACATGCCAATTACCACCCCAGCGAACTGTTTCGTTAGCTCCGTAGTAGTCGATTTGCGCTTCAATTTGTTCTCCAGTTAGATATGGAGGAGGAGTGTCTCTCACAACCTTTTTGTGCCTAAACAAATTCTTGTTTCTTCGGTACGGATGGCCAACTGGAAGAAATCGACGGTGACAATCGAACCAACTTGTCTTTCTACCATTCTTCAGTTGAAATGCATCTGTCGTTCCATTACAATATGGACAAGCTAATCTCCCATGTGTAGTCCATCCAGACAACATCCCATAGGCAGGAAAGTCACTTATGGTCCACAAAAGCATAGCTCGCATCGTAAAATTCTTCTTCGTTGAGCAGTCATACGTCCTCACCCCTGTTGACCACAAATCTTTCAACTCTTTTATCAGTGGTTGTAGGAAAACATCAAGTGACCTTTTTGGATGCTTCGGACCGGGTATTAATATGGTCAAGAATAAAAACTCCCGTTGCATGCACATCTCCGGTGGCAGGTTGTATGGCGTAAGAAAGACAGGCCACAATGAATATTGTCTCCCTGACATTCCAAATGGACTAAATCCATCTGTGCATAATCCGAGGTACACATTCCGGCTATTGCTAGCGAAATTCGGATGTACTTTGTTAAAATTTTTCCAGGCTCTTGCATCTGATGGATGAGTCATCTCACCATCCGTCTGAGTATGCTCGGCATGCCACCTCATCTTTCCAGCAGTCTGCTCCGATTGGTACAATCTTTTCAATCTATCTGTAATTGGTAGGTACCACATCCTTTGGTACGGTACCCTATTACGTCCCCTTCCTTGCGGCTTGAATCGTGGTTTCTTGCAGAATCGACATTCTTCCAACTTCTCATCATCTCCCCAGTAGATCATGCAGTTGTCGATGCAAACATCTATCATCTCCGAAGGCAACCCAAGACTATAAACCAGTTTCTGAATCTCATAATAAGAATCAGCAGACTCATTGTCTTCCGGCAAATACTCTTTAAATAAATCTGCCCATTCGTTCATGCAACTTTCAGGTAGATTGTGATCAGTTTTAATATTCATCATTCTAGCAGCCAATGACAATTTAGAGAGACCTTCTCTACAACCACTGTAAAGTGGTTGATTTGCCGCATCTAACATTTCATAAAACTTTTTTGAATCTATGTTAGGTTCTTCATCTTCATCATCATGAGCTACGAATGCATCAGTTACCATATCATGAACCCTATCATAATCTACCATCGGCTGATCCTCCTGATGGTAACTATGTGCATTATGCAATTGATGATCAACCGGTTCTTCTTGAAAGTTGCTATTACTACTACTAGCTTCATTCTGATCATAACTATAACCTTCTCCATGTTGAAACCAGATATAATAATTTGGCGTGAAACCTCTATTTACTAAATGCTTCCAAACATTTTCACGATTTGCCAACTTTGAATTGTTACATTTCCTACAAGGACAGAATATTTTACCGCTTTCTTGGGCGAGCGGTGTAGAATCTGCTTGATGCATAAAACGCTCCAACCCAGCAAGATATTCTTTCGTCACTCTCCCGTTAGCATCTCTATGCATATACATCCACCTCCGCAACTCGAAAATATTTCCCAAGCCCGACATTTTTTTCACGTTTTTTTTCTTGTTGGTGTGCTTAAAATTATGTTCAAACCTCCATATATATAGAAAATTTTCGAATCTGGTAGTTGAATTTTGCTAGGAATTTACGACGAAAAATTAGGTTGGTGGCAAAAAAAACGTGTTAAGTTGGTGGATTTCTCGTTCTTTCCTCGTAAGTTATTTCCTCGTAAAAATCATGCTAAAATTACGACGAATTTGCGACGAAACACATTTTTCTCGGAAAAACCACGTTAACTTACGACGATTTTACGAGGAAAATCTTTACTCGGTATTTTACAAGGCCATTACGACGAAACTTTATTTCCTCGCAATTTCATCGTTAAGTCATCGTAATTTCACGAGGAATAGTTTTCCTCGTTAAATTTCCTTGCTAAAACTGTGTTTTCTTGTAGTGTGATAAGAACTTGACCGTCCAGGAATGAAGTTTAGATGTAATGCAATCAATAAAAGGCTGAAGTGTGGCTGCTGAAATCTTCTTTGGGCTAAGAGGCAGTCCAAGGTACTTTGTAGGAAATGCCCCACGCCTGAAGCCTGATAAGTCGCTCAGAACAGAAGCTTGAATGTCAGTGTAGCCTCCATAAAAGATCTCCGATTTGGACTCATTTGTGTCAAGCCCCGACCAGTCCTTAAAGTGATTCATTACAGCTTTAATCCCAGCAGTTGAGGCGCGAGACCCATCAGAGAAGACCAGTAGATCGTCTGTGAACAATAGATGAGTGACCTTAGGAGAAGAGCAGAGCGGATGTAACCTATAAGCACCATCTGATTCTGCCTTGTCCAGCATACGAGACAGCACCTCCATAAGCATAATGAAGAGATAGGGAGAGATAGAGTCCCCTTGCCTTAGACCCTTTTTCCCCGCAAAGAAGTCCGCAAGCTCCCCATTAACGGCAACCGAGAACCTAGGCGAGGAGATGCACTCCTTGATCCAAGCAATGAACATAGTAGGAAACTGCTGAGATTCCAACACTTTAAGCACAAAATCCCAACATACCGTGTCGAAGGCTTTGCGTATGTCTATCTTCAGCATTGCGCTTCTGAGACACGAAGACTTATTGTAGTCCTTGGTCAGCTCAGTTGCCAGCAAGACATTTTCTCCAAGGCTGCGCCCCTTTAAGAATGCCGCTTGGTTTGGACTTACACATTCAGTCAAGATAGGCTTTAGACGGTTGGCTATGATTTTCGAAATAAGCTTGTAGACTATGTTGCAGCAGCTAATAGGTCTATAGTCAGTGAGACAGCAGGCTTCCGGCTTCTTTGGAATTAAAGCAATTGCGGCCGTGTTCATATCCTTAAGCAATCTCCCATTTCTGAAGAACTCCCTCACGGCACTAGTAATACCTTCACCCACAGTGTCCCATGAAGCTCTTAGAAACTCAACCGAATAACCATCTGGGCCTGGACTCTTGTTCAAAGGCATTGCAAACAAGGTTGCTTTGATCTACGCTGTGGTCACTTCTCGCATCAAATAGTTCTGTTATAGTTCCAAGCAACGAAAAGGAAGTAGAGACTGAAGCTCCTCTGCTGTAGTTGGCGAAGAGGGGAGGTCCGTAGAGCCTAGGATACCTGATAGACCATGGATTTTACCCACTTTTAACCATGGTCTATAAGTATTTTAATATATATTTACTATTATGTAGAGTCTATTTAGAGTATTTATAGGTTCAGGTACGTTCTGGAGAAATATGGTGATTTCGGAGTCTTTTGAGGTGCAGAACTGCACAGACGTGTCAGATGTCTAGCTATGGATGGATACCTTCCGACCATTATATTGAGTTCATATTTTGACACAAGATATATATTTGAGTTAAATTTCCAATGCCGCCAGTTTGAGGTCAATCAGCATCATGTAGAAGAAGTTATTCTCGTTTTACTGAAGAGTGGCCAGTCTGCCTCGCGAGAGGAAGTTGTCGAGAAGAAGAACGTATTTCGATCGATGCGGAACACTTGACATCGATCGATATGGATGCCAGAATGCGGGCCAAGCATATTTTATGACCGATTAAAGCCCATAAAAATCCCAAATTACCAGAATACCCTTGGACGACCAGAAACCCTATTTATGTTATTTCTAAGCCATTGTTGACGGCTACGCTATCTAAGCTTTATTTTCATTGTTATTAGTTAGGAGAGAAAGGAGGAACTCCTTCAGAGTCCTCCTGGAACTCCATTGTCTTTGGTTTTAATATCTATTGCAATTTCTTATCTATTCATCTATGATTTCTGTGACAAACTTCATGTCTGAATAGATCCACCTGTTAGGTTCAGGGTTTAGATAGGATGAGGGATTAGCCCCAACTATAGAATTGCTTAGTTGTGATATTCATTGATTGATTGTTCTTAGTGCTTGTTCTAGCCTTGCTAACTAGAATATTGAACCTAGGAATTTGCATGTGTCAGGCATCCTTGATCATCCTGTCCTGAATCTAATCTGTCATACTAGGACTGCTAGAGAGAGCTAACCGCTGATCTAGGAGACTAGTGAGCATTATCAACCTTCGCCTAGGGCTTAACTAGAAGCTATCGATCGATATCGTCATCTGACAATCGATCGATATTGCGAAAGATAGAAACCCTAGATCTAGCAACCATCCTTCCATCAAACAACTCCCTGCCAAGCTGAACAATTGTATTGTTCAACTTGTTTACTGCTTTATTACTGCTTTGCATTATTTATTTACTACTTTATAAACTATTAGCCTAGCTTAATCATATAACTATTAGATCTGATTGGTTTCCTAGCTCCCTGTAAATTCGATCCCTAAGTACTACAACTCGACCTCTTATTTGAGAGAGTATAAATCACTCTTTAGGGTAATTTGAATGGTACCTTTAACAGCTTAAGAGAACGCACCAGCTTGAATTGATCAGTGCCTGTTATCTGATCCCAGTTCCAAGCTTCATTAACTTTCTCCGCATATTCAGGATGATCTATCACGTGATGAAAGAACTTGAAAGGTTTAATAACATGTCATCTGATAGAAGGCATCCGAAAGAGGCAAGGATTATGGTCTGATTGAGACGGGTCCAAGAAGTCAGCATAGGAATCTGGAAAAGATGTAGACCAAGCCTGGTTGATGAAGGCATGATCAATTTTTGTCGAGATTGGGTTATCCTCTTGGCTGTTCCTCCAGGTGAAGGGTAATCCTTTAGCATGTGCCTCAAACAACTGAGCATCTTGTAGACCAATGTTTGCATCATCTATGTGTGTTAGGTGATTCGAGTGATGAGAAGTACGCAACATTTGGTTGAAATCACCCAAAACTGACCACGGAAAAGAATAAACCGGAGTTGTAGCCTGAAGGTTTGCAAGATGATCCCATAAACTCCTCCGATCTTCGACCAAGTTGAAACCATAAAACAAAAGTAACTGTCATCGTGACATTCTCAGATAGAATGGTGACTCCACAGGTGACTGATTGAGGTGTTGCGTCGTAGATAACCATGGTAACCTTCGGATCCCAAACAACAATGATACGGCCCGAGTCATCATCCAAATAGTTGCCAAAAAACTTCCATCCCCTGGGTATAGTAATACTCTTTCTTTATTACTCTCTAATATATGGGTCTCCAAAAAAGCTCCAAAAAGAGGCCTATGTATATTAATCCAATCTTCGGTCATCGTGTGGCGTCTTTCGCTATTCAGTCCTATTACATTCCACGCAAAAAACATATCTAAAGTTATTAGTGGCGTTTTGTGACCTTGCGGCCACTCTTCCTGTTTTTAACCAGGAAAAAGGGGTTGTCTCGGTCCTGCTCCTCTGCAGGATGAATAATGCCTTCTCGATCTGATCCCGTGTCCAACAGTGGCTTATGTTCTGCGTTACCTTCGCACACTGTGATGTCAGTACCCAGAGTAGTGTCAGCTGCAACCTCCGGAGAGCTCTCAGCGTAATCAACCTTCACAACAGCACTCGAGTCATCCAAATCAGTAACTGAAGAAGTCAGAGCAGTCCTATGTTCCTCAAGCTTGGTTTCCTCAACAGAGACATAAATCAAATCATCCTCGCAAGCATCTGAAGAAATTTTGGCCAATACGTCAAAAGTAGATATTCCGTTGGACAGAGCATCAATGGGAGATAATTCTACCTCCTCCACACTAGTCACTGGTTGAGCCATAATAGAGAGCGCTTCAGTTGCTGAATTTTTGTTAACATTAGCATCCTCTTCAGTAGGAGACAAAGAGACGGCAGCCTTTTCCAGATTCTGTTGAGGGATTTCGCCCTCTTCCAAATCTCCTTTTTGATCATCCTAAGCCGTGCTGATAACTAGGCCACCATTCTCAAGAAATAGAGAAGAATCAGCCTCCTTAGATGCTTCCATAGAGTCTTGAACTACTGGTATATATCGAAGCGTCCCCTGCTTCACCTTTTTGTCAGTAGAAAGGCCCGACCTTGACTGAGATCGTCTCCTGGACGATTCCACAGAAATTTTTCTAACACCCATTTTCCTTGAAGATCTTTCGGGAGCTACAGCGTCACATCTAACCGAGGGGTGGCCAAACTTCTTACAAAGGTCACATTTTACAGGCAGCCAGGGGTATGTTACAGCAATCTCAACTTCCTTACCATTAGAAAAACCCGACACTATCTTGCTTGGCAGTGGAGTTGTAAGATCGACCCTAACATACAATTTTGCCACTTCGAAATTTTCCTTACGTTTTGTTTCCGGTGCTAGAGAATCCGGTTTACCAATAGATGTGGCTAGGCGACTCAAGCTCTCTTGGTTGAAAAGCAGGTAAGGCACATTTCTCATCTCCACTGGCACAATGGCACTGGTGAGAGGAGGTTCATCTGGAGAGTAATCCGGTGACCATGGGGCCACAAACATAGGAAGCCCACCAATATTCCAGCAGGTGCGGGATAATAGTACCTCACGAGTTCTTGGGATTGTAACTCTGAGGAGAAACGTACCATGTCCAATATTATGAACGAAGATCCGTGGGCCAGTTTTTGCCCAGACTGCATTCACTACTCCAATAATCTTACCCATCGAATGATAATCCCCATGAAAGCGCGCATAGATGAAGTCTTTAAACTCCAGTTTCGCAGCCTCAACGTTTTCATCCGGTATTAGAACAAAAGGAGCCCCCGAGATATGTTCCACCAGAGTTTCTAATTCCTGCAACTGCGCTGAGCTTTAGAGTAGAGCTGCGTAATTTTTCACTGGAGGAGCCTCTGTTTCAGCAGGTTTGGCTTCGAATAGAGCGATTCCGTCAACACCTCTAGAGCGTTGAACCTCCGTAGCCAGAGGAGACATAGATTGAGGAATTGATGAAGAGATCTCCACCGAAGAAGAGCCAGAACCACGAGGGAACCCCGAAGTAGCAGCCAGACCAGATTGATCAGGGATCGAAGATCCAGAAGCAACCAAAGCAGAATTAACCGGAGACGAAAACCCAGAAGCGACGAGAGGAGAACCAACAGGAAAAGAAGCTAGAGAAGATTTGATTGTCCCTGAGATCGAAGATCCCGATGCCGCTGCGCCGATTACAGAGGAAACGACGAGGGAGGAGTACTTCTTCTTAGCCATCCTAGTGGAGAGGATCAGACGAAAGGCCTTAGACGAACGAGAAAACAGAGGGTGATGTTTCTTTTTGGAGAAGAGCATTGCGACATGAGAACAGAGAAGAGAATGAGCAGAAGAAAGGAGGCAGAGAGTTCTCGCCGGTGAGCGTGGTGCCCTCCGGCGGCGGAGCAACGGCTGGAAACCTAATCCCCTATTTTTTCGCACATAGAAAGAGAAAAGAGTCGTTAGTCCTCGTCCTTTCGCTTACATGAATTTTTGTCTTCATGTCCTGAAATAGAGTTAAGTTCCTAAGAGGAGAAAATCTATGAAAATACTAACCACTCAAAATTTGTCACATAATAGTGATAGATCAACTTTATACTTAGCAATAATTGTAATATTTTGATGAAATTTTGAAATAATCAATTCGCATCTATTCTATTAAATTAGAATATTATTATGAAACTAGCATTTATTTAACGTGTTTATCATGATATATGTCATTGGATTTTTTTATTTTGCCAAATTTTCTTTCACAAATTGATAATATACAATATTATAAGACATTTATCAAAGTTGATTAAAACCATATAATTAACACACCATCACACATCTTTGTATACCATTAACTATTCGTTAATTATAACTATATTAACATCATGACGTTAACCAACATATACTACCCTATGTGTGCATGTTCATATGCCACCATCAAACAATTCACTGAAACCATATTCAGTTGGATCTTGTTTTGGACCAAGTTCAAGCAAATCTTAGAGATGAGATAGAGTGAAAAAGCAAAAATAATAATAAAAAATAATGGTCAGTTATTAATAATTTAGGGGAATCTAATTCAAATAAAATATACCCAAGTTAAAAAAATTTCTATACATATAAAGAAATTCAGTCGTGAATGAACATTAATCTAGGATTGTGAAGCCTTGTTACATGTTAGGACAGTATGAAATTTCAATAAAAACGACTTAAGGGGTACAAAATTGATATTCACGAAATTGGTAGTGTTTAGGAATATAATATTTTAAATTGAGTTGAATTATAATTTGATAAAATAATATAATCGGTTTTTAATAAGGCATGTGGCAAGCCTTATCAAACTGTGTTCCTGTTTGCAGTCGACTGACTGACCGGCATTGCCTTCAGATCGATCTTGCCAAAGATGTGGGCACGACGATGAGACAGTAAATCACATGCTTTTTGAGTGTTCCCCGTCCACTCAAACTTGGGCTCTCGCGCTACATCTCTCATTCCGTGGGGAGTTTCCGAGCCCCTCCATCTATAGTAACTTCGATTACCTCCTGAACAAAATTAAAAAACAAGACATGCCGGACGACGTGTTGGCCAGAATCCCATGGATCATATGGTTCATGTGGAGATCACGAAACGGCAAGGTCTTCGAAGGTAAGGACTCGACGCCATTGGAAATTCTCCAGTCTGCGACCTCGGAAGCTGATAGCTGGAGCCTGGCGCACGTAGTTCCGGAGAAGCGGGAGGTGGAGGACAGAACGCCTTTACCCGTAACACAAGATTCACCATCAATGCGCCCGTTTTGCAGGTTCGACGCATCTTGGAAAGATGATGATGCTAGGTATGGTGGTGGCTTCGTGATGGAGAAGGAGGATGGGATCACAATGTTTGGTTCATTTGCTAGTAACCGAGTATTGTCCCCCCTACATGCTGAGTTTAATACTCTGCTATGGGCCATGAAATCCTCACTACTTCTCGGTCACGACTCGATGACGTTTGAATCAGATTGCGTGCAACTAGTTAAGCTAATTGAGGAAGAAGAAGAATGGCCAAGTCTAATGGCTGAAATTGATGAGTTTGTTGATCTTGGTTCTAAGTTTATTTGTTGCTCCATATCGTTTGTATCTCGTACTAAGAATGTCCGAGCTGACCATCTTGCGAAAGGTGCTAGAGCTAGTGGTTTTTGCTTTTTCCTTGTACATTCTGAGGTTCCAACTTAGCTGGTGCTAGACACCACTTGGTTGGTTTTTTCTTAATAAAAATATGAAGTTTTTGTTGTTAAAAAAAAATAAGGCACGTTGACGCTTGTCAAGCCACTACTTTAAATTGGGTCCGACTGTAGATGAGAAGACCATCCACGTGTATATTACCTGATCCATAACCACAAGCCTCGCCCTTGGGGAAATATCTTCTCCTCCACTAAAATTTAGCACGTAATCTTCTCGGTATTTCCGCTTGTGCAATCTCGCAACCGTTCGTTTCTTATAGAACCTTTTTGGCCGTTGGATCTTCCTGAGATGCCAAACTTATACTTTATTTCCATTTTTACTCTATTCTTCGAGTTTATTGCACATATAGCTTTTTATTGTCCCTTTATCAACAAAAGACTACAATTATGACAATAGCACAAGTTGATGGTTTTGACTGGATGGTAAATATGAAGTAAGCTTTTACTCTAAATTTAATTTACACCATATTTAACTAAAACCTACCAATCAAGTTAAATATCATTTTCTAATTTTAAATCTAATTATTGCTTTTTAAGCGTCTATCTAGATATTGTTGATAAAATAGAAAAAAAATTCTAAATTTTACTTTTGAATTTGCAATAGAAATACAATTAACTATAGCTTTTTCATATTTCAAAATTTATTCTTTTAAAAAAAAAATATTTACTTTGTATTACTCTAAAGTTTATAAATCATAACAATACGATATTTTTAAGATCTAAATTTATATTTCTACCTACGCTTATTATAATTATAACAAAACCGCAAGTTTTATGAAAGTACGAAACTAACATACTCAGATAATAAAAATAAAATATAAAACCATAAAATAAATTGTGCCAAAAGAATTATTGACATATATGATAGAAATTCATTTGTATTTTGATTAGTAATAGACTATCACTCACAAAAGCGTTTCATATTAAAATTTTGTGTATTATGGAATAATATCCGGTGTAGGCAATTAGTATGATTGGTTGGGCTGTAGCAAGTAACTTTAACTTTAATTTTTATCTACATCTATATAAATCACCAATCATGTTTTAAGTAGTTTTTAAAGCAAAAGTAAAAAGTAAAATAAAAAATGATTGTAGGAGTTTTATTTTCTAAAGAAAAAAAATATTTGTGGTGATTGGTTCGACTGTGACTGTAAAACTTAAGTTGTATGTAAGTCGGTTGTAGCTGTAAAGTTGTTGCTGTAAATTTTGTTACAGAGACTTTTGCTATAGTTAAATTTGTTGTAGATGTAAGATATAAGTTGTAAATATTTTAAAATAAAATATGTAAACTATATGATGTATATATAAAATATATTATTTTTATCAATTAAAATAATTTATATTAATATTTTTTAGTAAATTACCAAAGTTTACTATTATTTAAAATGTGATATGCAAATAATATTTATGTTATATAAAATATTTCATTAATTTAAAAACATCCAAAATTAAATTAGTTATAAATTTTTTTATAATAATTATTTTATTTCTTTCATATTACAATTATTTTCATTTTAGAGATTCTACGGCCTATAAAAGAGGATGTAGATTTTTTGCCTAAAAAAACAAAAGAATAATATTTGCTTTATTTTTTAAGCTACATAAAAAAAAAGCAAATATTATTCTTTTGTTTGTAGTTTAAAAAATAAAGATAAAGTATGATTGGTAAAATTTAATACAAACTTAATGTAGAGTTTAACTTTTAAAAATAAAGCTATAACATAATTGATAAAGTTTAATGATTTAAAAAGAAATAAACCTAAAGTATGGAGATAAAGTCCAACCAATTACCTCATTGTTGTAGAAAGATTTTTCTTTTTTATCATTTTTCTCATTTAATTTCTACAGCTATTCAAAATACACCTAAATCAAAAGTTCTACGGACTAAATTTTAAAGTAAAGTTTCTACGACTGCGTTCCAACCAATTGCCCTCAATAATTAGTATGGCACTAAACCAAAATGTATAGATAGTATCCACAGATTATGACAAATTGGATTTTTTTAATTTGACAAGAGGGGGTTTATATTTGATTAAATGAAAACTTTTGGGGTTAAAGAATAGATTCGAAAACATACGGCGGCAAAATTGTCATTAAATTGTGGACACACGTAGAACATTCAGAGACACATGTTTTAATATTCGACTCCAAATTATAATTCGCCTTTTCTATTTAAAAATCGATGAAGCAGAATCTCATCGGACGAAGAATCTCTGACACGGCGAAGGTACGCTTTCCGACAATCGAACATTAGTTTCTAAGTGAGCGAGATGCATTAGAAATGTTAAAACCTTTCCGTTCCCTTTCTCTGTGTAAAATTGCTGATCAGTGGCTTCCTCTCTTGTCTCTTGTGTTGTTTGTGTTCGATGCTCACTCACTAAAGTTTCCAACTTTGCATGTGGGTTCTCTTTGATTCGAACTAATTCGAATTGGGTTTCTCTCCATATCTCTTATGATGTTGCTGTTTGATTTTGTGATGTCGAATTGCCTTCTCTGTGTACAGTTGTTGATCAGTGGCTTCCTCTCTTGTCTCTGTGTTGTTTGTGTTCGATGCTCACTAAAGTTTCCACCTTTGCATGTGGGTTCTCTCTGATTCGAACTAATTCGAATTGGGTTTCTCTCCATATCTCCTATGATGTTGCTGTTTGATTTTGTAGTGTCGATTCTTATGTTTGCCTTCTCTGTGTACAGTTGTTGATCAGTGGCCTCTCATGTCTCTGTGTTGTTTGTATTTTATACTCAGTAAAGGTCCCGCCTTTGCATATAGATTCTATGTGATTCGAAGTAACTTGAATTGGGTTTCTCTCCATCTCTCTTATGATTTAGATCAGTGATTCTTATGCCTTTGTGACCTTTAAATGAATATGAGAATGAGACATGTTTCTTTGCTGCAGCGAGATTTGACCACAAGTGAAGCTTCAAAGAATTTGTTTTCAGCCTTTAGATTGTGATGGGAGTTGTGTTTATTTCAAGCTCAGCTGCAAGATCTCCTCTCGGGTTAAGCACCGATCTTTTAACACACCGGTCCACACTCAAAAAGCTGCCATCCGTTGTTGCGTTCAAAGCAGATGAGTCCACCAACTCATCTTTGATCGTTCCTCCTGAACAAGAGAAGCAGAAGGAGAAGAGAGTTGTAACTAGGAGAAAGCCCTGTAAAGACCAAAACTCGGCTCCTTCGTGTTCCTTAGGAGTGGATTACAATGAAGCTGCTGCTAGACTAGAAAGCATTTACAAGCTTAGCCCTCCTGCAACATCCCTCGAGGAGGATGTTATCGATGCTTCTAAAGGGAAAGTTTCACGGAGGAGGAAGAGGAAAGAGAGTGACGGCGGCGAAGAGAAGAAAGTAGTTGTGAGGAGTAATGTGAAGAAGGAAAAGAGACTGAATCTTGATAAACGGATCGCGTTGAAGAGAAACATTCAAGAGAAACCAGTTATTGTCTCTGCGCAGAAGAAAGTAACAAAGAGGCAGCAAGAGGAGGAGAAGATCGAGAGGCTCGTGAGAGACTATTCGGCTTCTAATGATGTAGTCAGCTTGGACTGGAAGAAAATGAAGATACCTCATGTTCTTTCTTCCACAGAACATACTTGGTTGTTTAAGTTGATGCAACCTATGAAGGTACTCTTCTAACTTTGTTTAAATGTTCAAAAAAAAAATATTGATATAACTTTTATATTCATACACTTATATTAGATATTTTAGTTTTTTTTGTGTCTAACTATAAAATTATTTTGATCCATAAAACTAGATATGCAAAAAAAATTAGACAAATTTATGGTTTTAGAATTTAAACTAATATTATTGTTTCTTTGTACCGAACTATTCTTCAGACGTTAAAAAAAAAACAAATCTAGATCAATTTTAACCGATTTAAAACGGTTTAAACAGATTTAAATCGGATAATTCTTAATCGATTTTTAGAACATTGTTAAATCTTAAGTATGGTTATCACAGATGTAATATAAGCTGACAATGTTTGATTATAACATTGCAGGCTCTTCTTGAAGTGAAAGATGAACTGCAAAAGAGTCTGGGAAGAGAGCCTAGGGAAGCTGAAATAGCTGGAGAGATCAATATGAGTGTGGCTGAAGTGAAAATGAAAATCAAAGTTGGTAAAGCTGCAAGGAACAAACTTATTAAGGTGCGTCTCAAAAGATTTAAGTTTCTTACAAAAGCTATTACTATGGACATAACTCTTGTTCTCTTGCATTTGCAGCACAATCTCCGTCTTGTCCTGTTTGTTATGAACAAATACTTTCAAGATTTCACCAACGGACCGAAGTTCCAAGACCTCTGTCAAGCCGGTATGAGAGGGCTTATCACAGCTATTGACCGGTTTGAACCGAAAAGGAAGTTTCGTCTTTCTACTTATGGTTTGTTTTGGATTAGACATGCCATCATACGGTCTATGACAACCTCGAACTTCACTCGTGTCCCATTTGGACTTGAATCGGTACGTTACACACTCTTTTAGGTAGTACTAGATTGTTTTTGCAGGGACCTTACATGTTGATTCCATTCAGGTTAGAGTGGAGATCTATAAAGCAAAGATGGAGCTATTGTTCGAGCTGGGAAGACTACCTACAGAGGAAGAGGTTGTTGAGAGACTAAAGATATCACCTGAGAGATACCGTGAAGTGTTGAGAGCCGCGAAACCGGTTTACTCGCTGAACACAAAACATTCGGTTACTCAAGAAGAGTTCATCAATGGAATCACAGATGTTGATGGTGTAGGAGCTGATAACAGGAGACAACCTGCTCTTCTCAGGCTAGCTCTTGACGATGTGGTAAGTTTCAACCCTTCATCTCCTTAGACAATCATCAGGACTTAAATTAGTTTTGATCTAATGTTTTTAAAACAGGTTCGAAAGTTGAACTGGATAATTATTTGGGTCAAGGTTCAATATGGTTTGACCCGGTTGAACCTGGTTCACAAATTTTATATATAAACTAATTTTAACATATAAATTTTAAAATAATGTTAGTCAATACGATATATAATTAGAATAAGAATAAATATCAAATATAAACATTATAAATATTAACTAGTGTCTTCGTTCTTTCTGTTCATGAATTTTTGATAATTCTGATGGTTTTTATCCGGTTCAGTAATTTTAAGACTCAACCCGTCTATGTGATTGGTTCATGGTTGAATTTTTTTTCTTTTCATGGTAGAACTTGGTCCGACCGTTGGGTCAGTCCGATTCTAAAAACACTGGTTTTGGGTTAATAAGCATCATTGATCACGTTTTATTCTTCAGCTGGATTCATTGAAGCCTAAAGAGAGTCTTGTTATCCGACAAAGATACGGTCTTGATGGTAAAGGAGACAGGACGCTAGGAGAGATAGCTGGAAATCTCAACATCTCCAGAGAAATGGTGAGGAAACATGAAGTCAAGGCCTTGATGAAGCTCAAGCATCAAGCTCGTGTTGATTACCTCCGTCAATACATCATCTGAAACCAAACCGAACTGAACCGGCCCACTCAACCATTTGAGCGTGTACTTGGTATGGTTTCCTACTTCAAACCGTCTTATAACGTTGGTATATTTTGTGTATATGTTAATTAGAGTTACTTATAGCTGCGTAAATTTGATCCGTGAATAGTAAATGTTGTATTATATCATTGTCCTAAACAGATACCAAAAAGTTATACATGTAAAGTCTGAGACTTGGTATACAATATTTACAAAACCAAACCGGTATTATCTGTTGTTTCCTTTTATTTGGAAGATATGTCGACCTAAGAGAGTGGAATCAACAGAACCGGTTTGTATAGTAATTTTATTCAAAAAAAATTGCAGGGAAAGCTGTGAAAGAAGCTCTAATTTTACCGGTTCTGAGATCGGTTAGATTGAAATTTAAATAGCTTAGAACCGGTTTTGAACATGCTGAAGATTCGTAGAAGAGTTTAGTCAACAGTAATGTGACACTTGACTAATGTGACACCGTTGCTTTACAGAGCCTATACCACGCCAATGAACCGGTAATACCTGTTGTTATACATGTAAAGTCTGAGACTTGGTATACACTATTTTAAAAAACCGAACCGGTATTACCTGTTGTTTCCCTTTATCTGGTAGATATTTCGACAGAACCGGTTTGTATAGTAGTTTTATTCAACAAAAATTTGCAGGAAAGCTGTGAAATAAGGTCTAATTTAATAAGTTCTGAGACCGGTACGATGAAATTTGAATAGCTTAGAACCGGGTTGAGCATGCTGAGAAGATTCGTAGAAGAGTTTAGTCGACAGTAATGTGACCGTTGATTTACAGAGTCTATAATACGGCAACGAACGAACGTTTTGGTCTTTGGCTCGTCAAATCGTAATAGTCATGCCGTATTCAATTGATCATGAGTGGTTTTGAGGTCCATTTGATATAATATCCAAACACTATAGTTCTATACATATGAAAAATGGAAGCTTGATATATATGGTTTTTTGGTCGAACGTGGAAGCTTGATATTATTCAGTGTATTTTGTAATTACGAGTCACAGTAATTTCTTTTGTTATTTTTTATATATTAGATGAGAAATGTGCCTATAAATCAGTTTAATATATATACGTATTTGTTTCCCTTAAGACTTTTTTTTTCTACAAAAAAGATTTATCAATGGATCACACTAGAATGGTCAAAAGCCAATATCATCACAAATTCTTAGTCGCAGTTTCATTGTTATTCTAATTATTATCTAATGATGGTGATGTAGTTTAATGACCGTAATGTAAACGCCATGTATGTTTGTGTTTACGACTGCGCGGTAAGTAACGACTGTATTATTTGTTAGTTGAGTTAAAATTTGTATGTACTGACGATGAGGTTTTACAAATAATAATTTATTAGTACTGGCAAGTTAGAACACAAGTTTTTCGGATCTTTCTTTCTAACTGATCTTGCAGAAGACGATGGTCCAATTAGAAAAGTCTTAAATGAATGTGATTGTGATTATAGGTTTGCTGATCGTGTTAACTGCGAATCTAGACGCTAAGTGCTTTATATTGTGTTGTAGTACTTTTATAATTTTTGCGATTTAGGAGTCCACTTCCAAGTCTCAGTCAATGGGAAAAGTTTAGGTGATCAAATATGGAATAGGTTCGACTTGTTTTTCTCTTTGTCATTTCTAGAGGTATTTCTATACATAGTGCTACATTGCACTCTTACATAGTAACCATGTACAATTTATTATTATATGAGTAACTAATTTAAATCAATTAATGAGTTTTGTGGAATAAGATACGATATATTAGATCTTCTTCTGGATTTCGAATTCAGGACTACCCTTGTAGTTAGTATTAGTAATGGACCTCATGGTCGTGTCACCATTTTTTTTTTGTCACCATTTAATTTCAAACATTACCTTAAATGGTAAAATTACATAAGTTACTAAGCGGATGGGTTTCTATTACAGCAAAATTATTTAAAAAAAATAAATTATGTTCATGGTACTAAATTAAGATTATGTGCCTAATATAAAACCAGATCGTAAGGCAAATCCAAAAACCAAAAAAGGATCGAGAAGCATAGAACTGGTCAGCAGGTTGGACTTTCCAAATTATTGACCAAAGACCAGTCACACCTCTCCATTACATTACTCCCACATCAGTTTTCCTCGTTCTTCAGTCAAAAAGTCAAACTCTATCTCTCTCACACAATCCTCTTTATATTTCCCTCTTTCAAATATATCTACAAGCCATGCACAATACACATATAACCTTTCATAATATTTTGTACCGCGTTTAATCCATATTTTCACCTTTTTAACGTAATGGAGAGGAATAGTAATGGCAGAGAGTGGGAGAAGATGAAGAAAGAGCTCAACGAACTGATGACAGAAGGTAGAGACTATGCTCACCAGCTCAAGTCTCAGCTTGGCTCTACTTCATCTCAAGAATCACGTGAACATTTGGCCAAGAAGATTCTTGAATCTTACCACAAGTCTCTTACCATTATGAATTACTCCGGCGAACTCGACCAAGTCTCTCCCCATTCCCACGGTACAGGGAGCCCCAAGAGCGATGATTCTGATCATCAAGAACCACATATCATCCAAAGGTATATCCATATGTATGTATAAAGTATACATAATGGCGGCCCTGATACCAAGCATTAGAAGCTTCAGGTCCAGAATAATATCAGTTATTATTCGGCCTTTAATTTCCAAAAATCCTTCATAATCGATGGTATGAGTAATAGTAATGTTGTCCGTGAAGTCATGAGTTTGAAACTTCTCTCCTACAAATCAACTTTAATTTTTTAAACATATTTATTATCGGTTCATAATTTTAGTTGGGCTTCTGATCCTAATACTTAACGGGCTGGCACTGTACATAATGTATGGTTTCATTTCTCAACATGTATTATGCGGATTTGAATTTGAAAAAAGACATAACTAGGATACTATAGCTAGAGTAAACCGTTAATTACATGTCTTGTTCTAATGTGCTTTTTTATTTATATATTGTTTTTCATAAACTTATAATTGTTTGAAAATGTGAATTTTTAAATGACATCAAGTTCGAAGAAGTCAATGCCAAGGTGGACCCGAAAAGTCAGAATTGCCCCTGGAGTTGTGATTGACAGAGCGCTTGATGATGGGTTCAGTTGGAGAAAGTACGGCCAGAAGGATATCCTCGGAGCCAAGTTTCCCAGGTTAGTCTCGTAATTACCTCTGGAATTATTATTTTTTCCCGGCTTAGACTATCTTCAATCAATTTATATATATTTTTTAAAAAGAAATTATTATAAAAATGGTTTGACAGAAATATGATTCCTTATATATTTTTTTAAGAAATATAAAAAATCTGTCATAAATGTAAAAAGACTTCTATAAATAGAGTTTCCTCCATTTCTTTTAAAATATATAGATATGGACTGGGGATGATCATTAGTCATTCGTTTAACATCCACCCGCAAATATCATGTCCAAAAATATGACAGAAACATTGTATAAAACAAGTACCAAACTTTTAATATCTTACGAGAAAAAGAAAATATATTTTTGGTACAGGGGATACCATAGATGCACGTATAGAAAAGCTCAAGGATGCGAAGCCACCAAACAAGTCCAGAGATCCAACGAAGATCCGATGCTTTTTGAGATTATTTACCGAGGTATACATTCTTGCTCCCAAGCGTCAAATGTTGGTTCAATCATTCCGGTACAAGTTCTTGAACCAAACCAGACACAAGAACAAGAAAATCTTGAGATCGTGAAGGCAAGTCTAGACACTGGTCACCACAACTACAATCATCAAGCACATTTGCATCAAACTCTTAACTATCCTTTGCCCTCTACCCTAAATCTAGAGAGTAACAATGTGATGCTTCAAGAGAAGGATCACAACATTGGTTTCCTCGGATCTACGAGTTATAGTGATGCCAACTACAATTTTCTGGCTTCTCACGATGCTGGCTCTGCTTCTCACTCTACATCAAACTCTCCGTCCACCGTCGGTTTGGAGTCTCCGTTTGAAAACTTTGGTCCAAGTCATCCATTCGGAGGTTTTGGAGGGTTCTACTCTTAATTCATCACTAAAAGATGGAATGAAACTTTACGTAATCTCTACATTAAAGATGAATAGTTATTCATAGTAGCTAATCAATATCCAATTCAGTAATCCTACTTAATTTCCCAATTAATCATCACGTGTTTTGTTTTTTTCGTTTTGTTTAAATAAGCTTTACAGTGGAACTGATAATTGTTTGAGTTTTAATCAGTTTTAATTATTAAATTTGATGTTATAAAGAATAACATTTTAAGTTTCTGAATATGGGAATGAAGAAAAAGTAAATCGATCGATGAAATATATTTCCAACAGTTGAACGCACATCGACTTTATAGAAATGAACTTCAAAATTGTATACTCCAAAAATAAGAAAACCTCGTTAATTTCTCTACCACATATAAATCTTTTCTGGTCTCTATTTAATTATAATCAAAACGAGAAAATATAATTAAACTAAATAGAGACCAATATTAAAATGATAGAAGGATCAATGGATGAGATAAGTAAGGACCAATGCCACCAACATAAGGAGATATGCTATGCCTTGGTCTATTGTTGTTCCTGCAATATTGTGGTCCAAAATTAACCATCCGAGATAAATATAGTATTTGCAATATTCGTGGGAGAAACTGAAGAAAAGAGAGTTCTATAATTGTATATTTATTGTAGTTCATACGCGTTTTTTTCTACTTAAACCATTTTGAGAGCATAAATATTTTTGAGAACTTTAGTATATACATACTGTACAATTTTTAACTTACCATCGCTTGTCGGAGCTGGAGCAGGAGCTGCTGATTGAGCATGTGCCATTGACAACAAAATAGAGGAAACTACAGCTAGGATTGTAAGAACTCCGAAGAAAAGCCTTGAAACCGACATTTTGAAGTTTATGTTTCCTCCCTTTCCCTCTTCACCTTAATTACTTTGATATATATAAGAAATTATATATTCAGCTATATAATATCTTTTTGCTGTTATCAAAGGTTCTTCCCTCTCTTAATTTCTAGAGAGGGAAGAACAAGGGAGATATAAAAAGGAAGGAAAGGAAAAGTTAATGAGAACTCTAGGCAGAACGATGTAAAGAGGTAATGGGATTCATGGGAGCTTCATTTGGCATTTTATTGAACAATTATTTTCTACTTTATGGACTACCCTTATCTCTCGGGCAAAACTCATTTTTGCTCCACAATTATTGATGCTTAATTTTCATAATAAACCGTTTTTGGAATTGGAAACTCAAACTTGTGAATGTGAAAAAGCTTCTATTATTTGAATTACGTTGGAATACTAAAAATGTATCAACACACAAATTTTTGTTTGGTCCAAAAGAGAGGTGAGTCTGTTTTCCAGCTGATTGTGTCCTTACAATATTCACTACAATTAGAATCCATTTGTTGTCGTTTTATATTTGTTTTCAGTAATGTCCTTGATTCGAGCTTATACTAATTTTCAAAGTTATAACTTCATGTCAGTGCGCAATGTAATAAAATATGACCGCCGGAAATATAAATCATATATAATCGAGTTTACACACTACCAATTATAGTTTTCGTTTTTATTGTACATGCATGTATTACATACCTCCATAAAATTTTAGTCGTTTCAAGATTTAATTGAAGTCAATCACGTTGTTTTCTTCAAAACAAAAAAATTCTCAATTCTTTCACAAGTTTCAGTATAATCGAAAATAGTTTAATTTAAAATTTGGTAATATTTTTAAAGGTAAGAAACTGGAACTGAAAATTAGGCTAAAATCCATAAAAGTAAATTTCCACAATTTACTAATTATTATTCCCTCTCAATCTCTTCCAATATCTCAACCACCTTCGCTATCTCCGGTCTCTTCGCTGGAACCCTATTCGTACAAAGCTGCACTAAGTCTATCATCTGAAGCAACTTTGCTTCGATGTTGGGAGTCTTCACAAGCTCCAAATCAAACACTTCACCTGTCCATTGTTCTGCCAAAACCCTATTCATCCATACCACCAGTTCTATGTCCTCCTTTTTATCATCCATACTCGACCTTCCACTAAGAGTTTCCAACATCAAGATTCCAAAACCATATATGTCTGATTCAGGCGTCGATCTCCTTGTGTCGTATGCTTCAGGGGCACGGTAACGTAGTTCCGTTCTGGCTGATGAATCTGCTCTGATGACCGGGTTGGTCAAGAGAGCTAAACCGGTTTCTGATATACATCCATATCTTTTGGAGTTCAAGAAGACATTAGAAGATTTGATGTTGCCATGTGCGAGCTTGTGTTGTGTGTGTAAGTGAGCTAATCCTTTTGCTAATCCGATCAGGAATCTCAACCGCGTTTCCCAGTCCAACGGAACGTGGTCCTCTTTGCCATTCTTGCCTGCCGAAAAAAAAAACACATTCTTTAGATGGAAGAAACCAACATAATCAACATCATCAAGTCTTGGCACATTTACCCAAAACGAAGAACCGAACCAAAAAAAGTGTTCGGCTCGGGTTTGAATACTATAAATTATCTAAACGGGTCTTATATTTTTCAAGTCAGAAAATTAAATAAGAACCGAGAACCAACTAGTACCCGAATATTTTAAAATAGTTTATATATTTAAAAATATTAATTATAAAGTATTTTAAAATAGTTTATATATTTAAAAATATTAATTATAAAGTAAATATCTTATATTTAAAATATAATTTATATATACACATGAAAATAGTTATACTATATAATTTTAAAATAATCAAATATCCTTAAAATACTATTATGATATTTATAAACACTAAACATACCATGAAGAAGAACAGAGAGACTTCCGGTAGGATAGTAATCATAGACCATAAGCTTCTCTTCCTTGGAACACACGTAAGCTCTCAAAGGAGCAACGTTCTCATGCCTAATGTTTCCAACGATCTCCATCTGATGTTTGAAATCCTTTCTCGATACCGACACATCCTTAAACCTCTTAACCGCGATGACCTTGGCATCTCCAAGAACAGCTTTGTAGGTCATCCCAAAAGTGCCTTTCCCTAGAAACTCAGCCGAAGATGTCAACAAGTCTTCCAAATTAAAAGCAAGATTGCTTCCTTCAAAGAAAACTATTCTGTTAAATTCACTCTTCTCCTCCATATCTTCTATGTTCATCTCTTTTCTTGATTTAGAAACTTCCTTTTCACTTGGTAGGGTTTCTGGATTTGCCTTAGCCGGTGTAAGCGTCTCTGGTTTGGTTTCTTGTCTCTTCTTTCTCTTCACGTAGCAAATGATAATCAAAACCGCAATTACAAAGAATATCAAGAAGCAACCGGTTATTGCTATCCCTAGTATAGCTGGCTCTGAGATGTAGATCCCGTGTTTGTCTTCTTCTTGTTCTTTCTCTTTCTGCGCCGGTGAACCAACCGGAGGAGAGGTGTCGTCGTAAGTTAAGTTGTTGCCGGAAAAAGATGAGTGTCCGAATCTTTTCAAAGACTTTGGTACTGATCCAGTGAGGTTGTTGTTGGATACGTTAAGTCTGCGTAGACCGGGGAGGTTAAGATCCGGGATCTCACCGGAAAATGAATTTTTAGCCAAATTTAGCGACAAGAGTCCGGTCAGGTTTGCTAGACCCGAGGGGATGCTACCGTTAAACCGGTTACCAAACAGGTCAAGAACGGTGAGGTTCATCCACGTGGTGTAGTCAGAGGGTAATGGACCGGAGAACTTGTTGTTGCTTAGGGTAATAGCTTTTAGTTTCTTGAGCTGCAAGAAATCAATTGGGAAAGGGCCACGTAAGCCGTTGGATCGGAGACTTAGAATCTCAAGCTCCGATATACGGCTGATGGTTCCAGGAGGAAGAGTTCCGAGAAGACTCGCTCCTGGCAAGTGAAGGGCGGTGACACGTGTGTTGTCTCTGTTGCACGTGACGCCTGACCACGTGGCGCATATTGGGCTGCTTGCGTTCCACGCTAGAGACCGTGGGTGAGTGATGTTGTTGAGGAAGTCAAGAAGGGCTTGTCTGTCTCCGGCGAGGTCCCCGTTGACGGGAGAAAGCAGGGACGGTGATGCAAAGATGAGAAGTAACACAGAGTAGAAGATGGAAAGTCTTCTACTCATCTTATTATTTTACTTTTTAGTCAAAAATTTATGTGGTTATGTGATGTAGACTTGGTTAAACCTGCATTAGTATTTTTACTTATGGAAGTTAGAGATGCAAAAAACGTTAATCAATTATATTATTTGATGAGGAATATAAATTCCAACCATTTTACAAAGACATTCCTACATTCCACAGTATCATTTTAACAACTATTTTTATCTGTCTAATCAGGTCTGTGAACTCAGCCTGACATGATTTCAAATAAAAAAACTACGCTTATTCATTGCTAAAATGACATTTTAATTAAAAAAACTACGCTTATTCATGGCTAGCCAGATTTATATGCCAAGCAGATTCTTCAGACAAAACTGAAAATAAATAAACAACTTACAGTTTCAAAGACGGATCTTAACAAGTACTGCTGAAAAGACTTAGTTTGGAATTGAGAGGACAGAATGTAAAGATAGTTATGAGAGAGCAGAGACGAGAGAAAGAGAAAGAACACAGAGGTTTGGAATGCAAAACTGTTGGCAAGGGAAGCTACTTGAAGGAAGTCATAAAAGAAAATATGGTTTAGGAAAGTCAAACCGGTTATGAGTACACAATAATTGGTTAATTACATACCGGTAATACACAAACGCTAATAGACGTCTAATTTTGGCATATTCCCGGTTCAATGTGCTACAATCTTGCAGATAAAAGATTAGAAAGTTGATTTTTAAAAAATACAATTAGTTGGGGCCTGATGGTGACAGATTGGTGATGATGGAGCTGGAGGATTGTGATAACTTACCAATCAATAAAGGGAATATGTGCTGTTAATTAATTTATCTTTGTTATTTTGATTAACATAAACCCCCTCATATTTTCAGCTTTGCACCTTATTTCCCCCAATCTTTGTGAACCCAAACAATGCATATAATTTAAGTTATGTATTGAATTACATTATTCGCAATTCTTACAAGACAACAATTTCGACAAAAAAATGTGTGTTTTAGTCATTTTTGGCGGATTTAAGAGAAAATTATTGATTTTCATATATACGCAAGTTTAACACATAAAAGTTTCTAAATATTGCCATGCTTTCCAATTAAAAGTTAAGAGTAAAAAAAGAATTTTTTTTTAAGGTAAGGGACCTTTTCGCTATATAAGCCTATAGATATGCGTTTATTGGAAGTCTATATGCATGCACATGCACCTGCATGGATAACTTGTATTTCTAGTGATTAATAACCAATTAAATAATATTGTATGTGTATTTGGCAATGTAACTTCACATGATCTACGAGCATCTTATAATCATTGACGTAAAGTTCTGGCGTTGATTAATTATTGTTGATATATGTTACTATTATATGGTGTTTGGTGTGCATATATTATTTTCGTGACATGTGCAGCCAAGGAGCGATGACTACCTAGACAAACGGGGATTATCTTTGCGATATTAAATTTATTCTCTCCATTACGGTCCAAGTTTTTAGTTTTTTTTTTAATATATTTCCAATTGCTTAGTAATGACCATCTACTAGTCTTACTGTTTAAATCAGCTAAAACTTTATCTAGCTTATATACAACATTGAATAATCAAACCTCGAATGGAACGTGACAAGAGAGTGGTTGCTAGTATAGGTGATGTTCGAGATTTAAAAATCATTGTAAACTTCGCTACAACCTTCACCAACATTATTCATACAGTAATCAGTGTATTGTTACTAAGTGCATTACTCCACGTAGATAGTTCACAACACCGTCTGTTTACAGCTTTTTGAATAATGCTTTGCACAATCCGAAAGTAAGCGGGTTGTCGATGTAAAAAAGTGATGAATTAACGACGAGGTTTTAATCAAAACCGTAATTTACAATGTATCTTTTTGTAACCTTTGACCTGAATACTAGCTTTTTACTATTTGTTTTACACTTTTAGGGTTTCTAAAATCTCTATGGGATCGGAGTAGAACATAATAGAAAGTAAATTACAGCTATTTTATCGACCAGTTATTGGATTCAATTTAGTTACACCTTTGACCGAGTTAGATCATCTGTGGGCTCTAGTCAGGTCACTAGTTAGAGCATCATTATCCCTAAATTCTCTAAATGGTCTCTTATTTAATATTTTTTAGTTTTTAAAGTGTAAAAGTGAGTTAAAAGACTTAGAAAGAGATTTGAACATTTATGTGGTTTATTGCAAGTCTCTTAATTATGGTTCTTAAAAAAAATTTATAAAACATTCTCAACACAAGTTTGTTTTTAGAAATCATAGTTGTTGTTACTCACCCATGTACACAAAATAATCTAGGAACACAGGTAAATGTATACATAAAAGTAGAGGGAATCATCATTTGCTTATTTATATATATATATATATATATATATATATTATAACTTTGTTTGTAAACATCATTACATATATTTAGCTTTCGAAGGTTATGTATATGTCACAACACGAGACAAACACACACAACATCTATCTATCTACGGAAGGAAGAAATGATACTTACAAGATGGGCAAGCACTTCACAATGGCCATGTTCGTTTGGAGGTCGCTAGCGTCAGCGACCAACCTGAGCGTCTAAACGTTGTTCGTTTACCGGTCGCACGTTCAGCGACTGATCGCAGCGACCAGACGCTAGCGACCCGCGATTAAAAATTTTGATCGCCGAGAAATTCAGCGTTTGCGACCAAAACCTGCGATCAGAAAAAAAAAACTCAAAATACAAAAACACCCTCAATCTATCTTCAAAATTACAAAACAATACCATTAACCTAAATCCTAAAATAATTTCTCACGCCTCAGCTCTCTCTCTCTCTTAGCCATCTCTCACGCCTCTCTTCTCTCTCTCTCTCTCT
>NC_027756.1:3978991-3984219 GCF_000695525.1 Brassica oleracea var. oleracea
TCCAGCTGGGGTGGTGGAACCCAATACATTACCTCTTTAAGGGCATAAGCAACATCAAAATCATACTGTGTAACCTCCCTTCCTTCAAGCTCTGCTTGATCCCTAATAAGCTCCACCCGGATCCTTCGTGCTAGGGATGTCTTTGCTGACCCCGGGTACTTCTTCTGAAGCTCATTTAACGTCACAAGCTGTGCTGGTGTGAGTATACTTGCATCAAAGGGTGGTGGCTCCACATACACATATGGCTCATCTTCGATGTGATCTTCCTCTTCTTGTGGCTTCTCAAAACAGCTTGAAGCCATCACTCAAGAACAAAAGCTAGAAGTAAAGGTTAGTAACTATACAAAAGAAAAACAAAGCAAGAAAATAAAGCTAAGTCTCAAGAAAGATTGAAATCCTAATGATAAATCTACTAGTTCAAAAAAAAGAGAGAGAAACTGATTACGCGTTTAAGCACACATCAATTAACCTAATGTGCCAACAATACCACAATCGAATGGTATGTCATTGTAGCATTTTAGGATCGAATCCACAAGGAACTAGTGACCTATAACACCAAGAATACACAAGCTTTCCTAATCTAAGCAAACAAGAAGATGAATGATTTGTAACAAGCTAATATCCTATAAATATAAACAATTTATAAAACATTCTCAACACAAGTTTGTTTTTAGAAATCATAGTTGTTGTTACTCACCCATGTACACAAAATAATCTAGGAACACAGGTAAATGTATACATAAAAGTAGAGGGAATCATCATTTGCTTATTTATATATATATATATATATATATATATATTATAACTTTGTTTGTAAACATCATTACATATATTTAGCTTTCGAAGGTTATGTATATGTCACAACACGAGACAAACACACACAACATCTATCTATCTACGGAAGGAAGAAATGATACTTACAAGATGGGCAAGCACTTCACAATGGCCATGTTCGTTTGGAGGTCGCTAGCGTCAGCGACCAACCTGAGCGTCTAAACGTTGTTCGTTTACCGGTCGCACGTTCAGCGACTGATCGCAGCGACCAGACGCTAGCGACCCGCGATTAAAAATTTTGATCGCCGAGAAATTCAGCGTTTGCGACCAAAACCTGCGATCAGAAAAAAAAAACTCAAAATACAAAAACACCCTCAATCTATCTTCAAAATTACAAAATAATACCATTAACCTAGATCCTAAAATAATTTCTCACGCCTCAGCTCTCTCTCTCTCTTAGCCATCTCTCACGCCTCTCTTCTCTCTCTCTCTCTCTCTCTCTCTCTTTTCCATCTCTCACGATCTCTCAGGCCTCAGCTCTCTCTCTCTCCCTTCACCATCTCTCACGCCTCTCTCACACCTCTCTTCACCATCTCTCACGATCTCTCATCTCCATCTCTCACACCTCTCTTCACCTCTCACGATCTCTCGTCTCCATCTCTCACGCCTTAGCTCTCTTAAAGGTCAGTTCTCTCTCTCTCTCTCTCTCTCTCTCTTTTCCATCTCTCACGATCTCTCAGGCCTCAGCTCTCTCTCTCTCCCTTCACCATCTCTCACGCCTCTCTCACACCTCTCTTCACCATCTCTCACGATCTCTCATCTCCATCTCTCACACCTCTCTTCACCTCTCACGATCTCTCGTCTCCATCTCTCACGCCTTAGCTCTCTTAAAGGTCAGTTCTCTCTCTCTCTCTCTCTCTCTCTCTTTTCCATCTCTCACGATCTCTCAGGCCTCAGCTCTCTCTCTCTCCCTTCACCATCTCTCACGCCTCTCTCACACCTCTCTTCACCATCTCTCACGATCTCTCATCTCCATCTCTCACACCTCTCTTCACCTCTCACGATCTCTCTTCTCCATCTCTCACGCCTTAGCTCTCTTAAAGGTCAGTTCTCTCTCTCTCTCTCTCTCTCTCTCTTTACCATCTCTCACGATCTCTCAGGCCTCAGCTCTCTCTCTCTCCCTTCACCATCTCTCACGCCTCTCTCACACCTCTCTTCACCATCTCTCACGATCTCTCATCTCCATCTCTCACACCTCTCTTCACCTCTCACGATCTCTCGTCTCCATCTCTCACGCCTTAGCTCTCTTAAAGGTCAGTTCTCTCTCTCTCTCTCTCTCTCTCTCTTAGCGTTTTGTGTTAGAATAATGGAACCCTTAGATTACTTAAGTTGGATGTTGGGTTTTTTGATTCTTGATATGGGTTATGGTATAATCAGAACAAGAACAAGAGAAACTAAGTGTGTGGTTACCAGAAAATGGGGCGATCTGGTGTGTGATTTTGTGTTAGAATAGAACAAGAACTCAAACCCATGCTCCAATACAGTCTTTAAAAAATGGCCAGTATTTGATTATCAAATCTCTGTTTTTAATCCGATTATAGACATGGGTTTTATGGGTTTGGGTTCCTGCGAATGTTTTCAAACATGGGTTTGAGTTCTTTTTGGTCTGTGACGTTTTGTTTAAGTCAAATTTATTGTTTATAGTTTGGTCACTTAGGTCTGTATTATCTTTTCAGGTTTGGACATAAATCACAACAAGATAAGACAAGAAGAATGGCTGATGACGTAAGTGTTTTAGGCAGTTCTAGTTTCTTAGATCTTTTGTGATAGTTTTTTCTGCTAGTTTAGCTTGTTTGTCTATTGATGAGACTTGTTATTTAGAAATGGACCGATGAAGAAGTTAGGTATTTCTTTGCTCTTTATGCTGATGAGAAAAAGAAAGGGAACAGACCAAGGAGTGGCATGAATCTAGCTGGAAGAGAGTTCATCGTAAATAAGTTTGAAGAGAAATTTGGTAAGAGATGGATATGGGACAGGTTTAAGAACAAGGTTGATATTAGTAGAAAAGCATATGTCAAGTTCAAGAAGCTTACCCACAATAGAACCGGGCTTGTCTATGATTCTTTGGGAAGGTTGGAGATGTCGGATGCTTGGTGGGATCAACGCATTGCGGTAAGTATCTTTCTATTAGTCTTCAGTGTATTAGAGTTCTCTTTCTGCATTTAAAAAATTTACTCACATCTATTGTTTTTGTAATGAGATTTATACTCTTATGCCTCTTGGATCTGTCTAAAATTGATTTTGGCTGAGATGAATTAGTGGTCATTGACTGTTTAATATATCTTTTGTGAATATGCTTGAATGATTGGATATTTTATATTTTGTTTTTGCATTTAATCCCCTGTTTTCTCTTTTAGAGTGGTGTTTAGAGTGAAAAATATTAGACATTGAATTAATAATGTCAGTATTAGCTTGAAAAAAATATTAGACATTGAAAACTACTGTATGTTTCAAATATACTAAATTTTTTTTTCTTAAACAGGAATGGCAAGATGCAAGAAAGTATAAGACCAAAGTGCCTCCAAACATGGATGTGTTTGAAGCAGAGTTTGGTGCTGTTACTGTAACTGGAGCAGAAGGATGGTGTGCTCAGCAAGGAGAAGCTAGCTTAGATTCTAGAGTAGATGCAGAGAAGGATGATGAGTCTGATTCAGTTGACACTGAGATGCCAGCACCAAGAGAAGGAACAAGTAGAGCTGGAGGTTCAAAAAGAAAGCGTAAGGAATTTGATCAAGAGCCTTACGCTTGGTGAGTTCACAAGAGTATGTCCTGCTTTGAGAAATGATGATCGATAGTGGCTATTTTTTAAAGACTGTATTGGAGCATTGGATGGAACTCATATCTCAGTCCGCCCTCCTAAGCGAAATGCAGAAGCATACAGGGGAAGAAAACAGGAGCCAACCATGAATGTCCTTGCTATGTAACTTTGATATGAAGTTCATATATGCTTATGTGGGTGTGCCGGGTAGAGCCCATGACACAAAGGTATTAACTTATTGTGCGAGGAATGAGCCTTTTTTTCCACATCCACCAAATGGAAAGTATTATTTGGTTGATGCTGGATATCCCACAAGAACAGGGTATCTTGGTCTGTATCGTAGAGTTCGATATCATCTCGATCAGTTCAACAGAGGAGGACCACCAACGAACACTCGAGAGGTATTCAACCGGAGACATTCAAGCTTGCGATCAGTGATTGAGCAGACATTTGGAGTGTGGAAAGCAAAATGGAGAATTCTTAACCGTAGGCATCCAAAATATGGTTTGATCAAATGGATAAAGCTAGTGACGGCAACGATGGCTCTACACAACTTCATACGTGATTCACATCGAGAAGATAATGATTTTGTGCATTGGCAGAGAAGAGAAGAATATCATACTCATGGTGATAATGATGAAGAAGAAAGAGATGAAGAGGAAGATGAAGAAGAAGAAGAAGAAGATGGTGATGGTCATGGTGGACATATTCCATATGAGCCGACTGGTGATAGAACCATGGAAGGTTTACGTGATCATATTGGTAATGAGTTGAGTAGAGGATATCGATTACCTTACTAGTTTATTTGATTTGAGTTTGTACTGATTATTATTATAAGTTACTCGTATGATCACTTTTTTTATTATTTAGACTTTTTCAATATTCTAAGTTACAAGGAATCATATTCAAGTGTAGACTTTTTAATTAGAGTTATAGATTATTAATGTGACAACTCATAAACAAATCAAATTTTTATGGATTTTCTATGCAAATAAGTATTCACAATGCAATGCATGAGACTCATGGCAAGTAAACAAAACAGAAAATGATGTGAGATAGTAGACTCTCCCCCAAACTTACTTCACACAGTCCCTTGTGTGAGAGTAAGCTCAAGAAAGAAATCCAAAGGAAAGAAATAAACATGAAAACTAAATATATACAAGGTTGGAGTGACACTTACTTGAAGTTATTGGCTGAATTGGGTGGTAGAGGACCCTTGGCCTCAGATTTATTTCACTTGTAGACATGGGCTGAAGCGGAGAAGGCAAGTGTCTAGAGTCACAATGCTTCACATCAGCCATGGTAAGTAAGACTTGACCTAAAAAACCTCAATCATGCTTATTAAATAACCTAAAAAAAAAAGATAAAAAAATATATATATATATATATATAATGGATATACATGAGATTTCCTCCCAAGTGAGCTTGTTTTAAGTCTCTAGCTTGACTTTGTGTGCTTGTTAATCATAGGTATCAAAAGGTTGAGCCAATGCACCTTTGGTCCTTCTCCTACAAGAACAAGGAACCAAGTATGCAAAGGAGCACACTACTATCCATAGAAAATAGACAGATTTTTCCTCAAAGAGCTTCACTAAAGATGTGACATGAATTATGAAATGCTCCTTGAGGTTCAGAT
>NC_027756.1:3984257-4004178 GCF_000695525.1 Brassica oleracea var. oleracea
ATTTGCAGTCATCGTTGAGTGCATGATCACTCGCTGTTGCTGTTTGTGCCAGATCTCACACTCATCATCTTCAATGATGATCCGCAGTCCCTTCTGTTGAAGCTGCCCAACACTGAGTAGGTTGTTTCTCAGTCCAGGTATGTAGTAGACAGAGGAGATCACTTGTGTTGCGCCATTGATCTCAAGTCTCAGGTTTCCTCTTCCCTCAACTTGCATCTTTCTGTCATCTCCAAGTCGTACTTGTTGCCGGAATTGATCATCAAAGGTGATGAACCACTCCCTAACTCCACACATATGGTTGCTGTATCCTGAGTCCAAGTACCATACATGCTCCACTTCTTCATTGATCTGAGCCATGAGAAGTATATCTTCCTCCATTTCAGCGTAATTAGCTGATTTTTCCCATAAGGGACACTCATTCTTGTAATGTCCCATCTTGTGACACTTGAAGCATTCAATGTTACTCTTGTCGAAGCTTGCATTTCCTCTGTCAAAGCTTCCTCTTCCACTACCTCTGGAGCCACCTCTTCCTCGGTTTTGGTACTGATTCCCTCTCCCTTGAGAGTGTCTTCCTCGTCCTCTCCCATCCTCCATTCTTAGAGCATGCTCATCTCCTATGTGCTTGCTCAGGTTCTGCTCATGAACAAGGAGGGAGCTTTGGAGTTCATCGACAGACAGCTCCTTGATTACGCGTTTAAGCACACATCAATTAACCTAATGTGCCAACAATACCACAATCGAATGGTATGTCATTGTAGCATTTTAGGATCGAATCCACAAGGAACTAGTGACCTATAACACCAAGAATACACAAGCTTTCCTAATCTAAGCAAACAAGAAGATGGATGATTTGTAAGAAGCTAATATCCTATAAATATAAACAAGGTGATCTCAAATCCAATCAAGAAATAAGTGCAAGAACTTTCAAATACTAAGGATGGATTCATGGGTAAGGATAATTGATATAAAGTGATCAAGTTTCAATCTAAAGGTATCAACTTTCAATCAATCTATTTACCTTAGACCTAGACACAATCCTAAACAAACTCTATCCCTAGATGAATGCTCATTTACCTAGATAACTCAAGCATCAAATTCCTTTGGTTGAATGTTATCTAAGTAATCATTAATCTCAAGTCTACTAGCCATCTTAACACCTTTAACAACAAATTCCTTTGGTAAAGAATGTTAAAAACTTAGGAGAGTTGGTTCAGGCATTTCATCAAACACCTTCCGGGTATGAAATGCCTAGAGCTCAACTTTAGAGAGGCCAACTCTAGAGTTGCATTAAGAGCACTCTACTAGCAAGGAACAAGATGATCTATACTAAAACACCTTAGATCTAGCTTAATCACCCTAATCTACCTTAACCCATGAATCCAAAATGTGTCTACTCAATAATCTCCATGAGAAACCTTAAACCCATGTAAGGATCAAGGCTAATCATGTTAATGAGCAAGAGAAACACAATTATAAGATAAAGTACTTCATTAGATTATAGAAAGATTCAAGCTTTTACAAGTTTAGACAAAGTCTTAAGAGAAAAATGAGATAAAACTAGAGTTTTTAGGTCTAAATCTATTTATAGGAAAGCAAAACTCGAAATGGTTTGATTGGATAAAACCGGGTCAAACCGGAATAAACCGGTCAATGTTTTGAAATCGACTCTTGTCTTCTCCACAGCGGCTTTTACGACCCGCTCCACCAAGTCGATATTGGACAGGGGCATAGGTCTTTTTCCAGCGGCACGATGAACCCGCTGCGTCTATCCGCTGTGTTTGCTCGAGCTCGGACTTCGTCTTCTTCGTCTCAGCCAAGCTCGCGGGGGTGGTTCAGTTTGTGCTCCAGCCACCACAACACATCGCAACACATCAAAACCGTGACTGTCGTCGCCTCTCCTCTTCCTCGCGAAATCAAGCTCGAGCCGTCGTGGTCATCACTGGCTCCGCCTTCCTCGTCGTAGCCGAGAGCTTTAGTCATCGTCGCAAATCAAGCCGTGACTGCGCCACCGTCTCCTCCAATACGCGACCAAGCTTCCTCTGTGGCCGTGCTCAGCTCCACTGTGACCGTGCTCAGCTCCATCGTGGCCGTGCTCGTCGTTTCCGTCTAAGAAAAAGCTTCGATCCTCTCCAATGGTGAAGTTATAAGTATTTGCAAGACAGGTTCCTGAACTTCTGGTTCTTTACAAAATGGCCCCTATCTTTAGAATTTGCAGACACACCCTCTAAAATCAACCCCAATCTTTCGTCTGTGCGATTTAGCCCTTGTATAATTGCAAGATGGTCCCTTGGTTTCGGATTTCTTTCAAATTGGCCACAAACTCCATAACTTGCAAGAACAACCTTGTGATTTCGCCCCAAACTTCTCAAGTGTGCACTTTAGCCCCTATTTATGCAATTATGCATGTAAATGCAATATTAAGACCTAAATGCAATATATAATGATTAAAATGAACTAAATAAGATGCTAAATACTATTAAGATCATGAGTTATCAGAAACCCATACGAGCAATCAAATGGATAGAAAACACATCAATGAAGTTAAAATTCAAATACTATTTTACAGCATCTCTCTACTGAGTTTCATAGGAAATATGAAACAAAAGATCATTCACTGGTATTCTTAAGACTAACCATATCAGTTACAAGGCTTTAGATTTAGTAGTACGGTACTACTATCAAATCCGTGAAGAGCACCACAAGACTTGACTCTTTCCTCACCAGCGGCGTCACGCAACTGCTCATGATTCTATCTTCCGAGAAGCTAACCTACACGTTTCCAAATTACAATGACTGATCATAAAGAGTTATTGATTCTATGTCTACATGTAAGAAGAAGAAACATTCACTTTTACGGGAATCCTCTCGATTCAGAGCAAACGTGTCTTTGATTCTCTCAACATATCTCGGCAGAAACGTCGGTGATCAATCCGCTTCGCATCGTTAAGCTTCTTGCTCCGTCCGTCGTCGTGGCAGAGCAAGCAACGCTGCTTTCTTTTAGCGGTTGGTAATCTCGAACAGCGTAGACGATTGATTGCTTACGAGAACCATTCATCCTTCCTGTCAAAAACATTACAAAATTGATTCATTTACTAAACGATTCAATAATCAATTGGATGATTTTCGATTTCTCTACACCAATCAACACAAATATATATACTTTTGAGGATTTTTACTCCGAAGCAGTATGTGAGATCATTGACAGTGAGAAGACTACATCAAGCTTTCTCTATCAAACTTCACAAGGGTGAGCCAATTCATATAAACAAAAAAAACACAAAAATTTCAGCATCAAATGGTTGGACCAGAAACAGAGGATAACAGAGTAACCAATTACTATTTTCTTCGTTCTTATGAGCTAACTGAGAGAGAGAAATCAAAACCTCTTTGAGAAGAATGGATTCAGGAAACGGGTTGCGGCTTCGTCAGGTCTCGAGGAGAAGCTGTGGCTGTCGTCTTTCTTGCTTTTCTTCTTCTTAGAGACGAAGACGCGTGGAGGAGTGACTCCATTTTGAAGGAAGTATGAGAGAAGTGAGATGGAGAAGAAGAAGCTACAAGGAAAAAGAAGGAGAGGAGACCGTCTCTTGTGTACCCTAATTAAGAGACGGTCTTTATGATAATTGATATATATATATATATATATTTTTTTAAATTAAGATAAGAGACTCCTTAAGACTTAAGACCAGGATAAAAATGCTCTTAGTCATGTCTAATTGTACCTCGTATTTTTGTATTTGCGACAGTAGTTGGGCTCTGTTATAGAGGCCGAAGGGAGAAAATATTAAATGGCTGAACTTTACCCGGTCACGGCCCCAATATGAACTGCATACTTTATCATTGGCTTTGAAACATATCAGTCAAATCAATGATTATATTTTTGGTCAAAATAGTTGTTGGGAAGACTTTTGAAAGTATACAAGGATTTTAATCTAAAGATTAGTAAATGCGTTTGTCTGGTCCACTAGCTGAGAACAGCAGACTTTTCAAAGTTAAATTAGTAGATAATTATCGGTCTTAGAGTCTTACAACATGATTATTGGAAGATTCTTACGGTGAGATTTTTAGCGGAATATAAGAACTTGTCTCTTAACTTTTAACTAAAAAAGCTAAGAACCGTCTCTTAAAACTCTTATTTAAGAACCGGTTCTTAACTTTTTTAATTAAAAGTTAAGATACGGGTTCTTATATTCCGCTAAGAACTTCACCTTAATAATCTTTCAATAATCATGCTATTACTACTCTCATCTAGTCATCTCTCCTTCTAGACTCTGTAGATACGTAAAGAAATAGTTACTGATTTTAGTGTGTTCCAAAAAAAAGTTTACTGATTTTAGTGGATTCGAATGAGAATCAAAGCTTGTAATATATAGGTAAAAATAAAGGCTAATGTCCTTTTATAGTAAAAATCAGATTTTTTTTTTTTCTTAAAGAAGAAAATTAAGGAGATATACAGGAGAAAAAATTATAATTCAATTCTAATGGTTTGAGTGCCAAAATTGTCTGACTCTATGGACAAATTGAAAGGTGCCACATGTCACTTAAAATTAGAGAACAAAGTCAACTCCACAAGAGATAATGACGAGCACAACGTGAGCCTGAGGTATAGTGTTGTCGATTTATTCTCCATTATAAATACCTTTTTTTTTGTTGTTGTTCAACCTCCATTAGAAATACTATATTTTAGTTTTCTTTCCTAATAGTACTTGTAAATGAAATATTGTGTTATGGCCAATTCTTGTGCCAATAAAAGACAAACTTCTGAGTCATTTCTTTTTCGATTACATGAGTTACAAAATTTGTATAGTTGATTTGATAGCCGAGTTTTATAAATTTCATATTTCTTTATTTCTTTATAAAATAACATATAGTGGTCAGAGATTCTAGATGGCTTCTTAATGTTTTGGGTTATATATGTATCTAGTTTAAGTCGTAAAGCGATATAATTTGACGAAAGAATAGACAACCAATAAAGTCATCCAGTGTGTAAGAGAGACATTGTAAAATACAATAAAGGAAAATTAAAGGAAAGAAAAAACAAATACAAAAGTTTATATTCTTGAAAACTAGAGTCTTTTATAAAAGAAGTTAACCAATAACAAACAACACAACCAAGAAGAAGACAAAACATCAAAAACAAGACCATGAGTAACATAAAATTTCCCAAACATGTTTTATACTTTGTCTTCTTGTTAATCTTCCTTCTTAGCAAATCCTCTGATGCATACGGAGGCATAGCCATCTACTGGGGCCAAAACGGCAACGAAGGTAATCTCTCGTCCACATGTGCCACCGGCAGGTATGCTTACGTCAACGTCGCCTTTCTTGTGAAATTCGGAAACGGCCAAACGCCGGAGCTCAACCTTGCCGGCCACTGCAACCCTGCTGCCAACACTTGCACCCATTTTGGCTCTCAGGTCAAAGATTGTCAGTCTCGTGGCATCAAGGTAATTGGTCCATGACATATATCGATTAGGTATATATATATATATCGATTTGGTCTAGATCCGACTTCTTGAAATGGAAAATGAAATATAAATGATTCCTCCAAGTTTTACCTCAAATTTTGATCATATATTTTTTGTTACCTGACCAAGGTTTGTAGTGAAGAATAAAAAGATGTGTAGTCTATAGTGTTTGTGTTAGTACTATAACTAGGTTAAGTTACGCGCCTTGCGCCGGACGAACATTGTATATACTATTTTTATGTATTATATGTTTCTTTACATATTTATAAAATAATAAATATATATTGAATAATTAAAAAACCAGTAACTATTACATATATAATTAAATTGATGTGAACACACAAATAAATTTCATTAATCCAAACAATCATTTTTTTATATTTTATATGGTATATAATTAAATTTAAATGACGTTAACATATAGTTTGTATTTTTAGTATTGATATATATTAAATGATGTTTTCTACTCATATGATTTTTTTAATCATTTGTATATTTTTATAACAAATACTTTAAATCACTGATAACAAAATTTTCATTGTGTGATTAATAGTTTTAGTAATTTATAAATTTTACCTCATTATGTGATTAATACGGGGTACAATCACTGATAACAAAATTTTCATTGTGTGATTAATAGTTTTAGTAATTTATAAATTTCATTATGAAATATAAATGATTCCTCCAAGTTTTACCTCAAATTTTGATCATATATTTTTTGTTACCTGACCAAGATTTAGAATAAAAAGATGTGTAGTCTATAGTGTTTGTGTTAGTACTATAATCACCTAGATTAAAAAAAAAAATTGAGAATTTTTTTTTAGTAATGTTGAAATCATATTTTTTATTAAATAAGGTTATGTTGTCTCTCGGTGGCGGAATCGGAAACTATTCGATTGGGTCGAGGGAGGACGCGAAAGTGGTTGCAAATTACCTGTGGAACAACTTTTTGGGAGGAAAGTCTTCGTCACGTCCCTTGGGTGATGCTGTTCTTGATGGTATCGATTTCAATATCGAGCTTGGGTCCCCTCAGTACTATGATGATCTCGCTCGGTAATAATAGGAAACGTTTCTAAACCATGTTTCATAATAAATTGAAAAATTAGATGCTTATGACGGAGATTATACTGAAAGGATGATTAATTAAGTTTTTCATATTTTCACTTTCTCCGAGAAAAACGTTTTCTTGCATATTTGTTGATTATTTTAGTTTGAAGTATAAATTTTAACTTATTATTTTTATATTGGACAGGTTTCTCTCTAAATATGGCGTCAGAGGAAGAAAAGTGTATCTAACAGGTGCTCCTCAGTGCCCATTTCCAGACAGATTAATGGGAAGTGCACTTGATACCGAACTTTTCGACTACGTTTGGGTCCAATTCTACAACAATGCACCGTGTCAATACACTTCTGGTAACACCAAAAGCCTATTCGATTCGTGGAACACGTGGACCACTTCGGTCACTGCTCAAAAAATATTTCTAGGTCTCCCGGCGGCTCCTCAAGCGGCCGGAAGTGGGTATATTCCACCGGATATATTAATTTCTCAGATTCTTCCAACACTAAAGGAGTCTAAGAAGTATGGAGGTATAATGCTTTGGTCTAAATTTTGGGATGATCAAAATGGATATAGTTCATCCATATTGGCTAGTGTGTGAAATGAATCTAAATGGCCTTTGTATTTCTGCATGTTTCAGTTCCTAGTGTTTGGTTTATGAAGAATTGTTGTGTGTGTGTGTGGTGCATGTTGGTATACTGATTTGCGGTATTTTGTATCAACATTAATTACATAACTATTAACTCATCAAGCTCTAGCTCATGAAAGTAAGGACTGCATGTATTTTAGTATGCACGAATATTTACTACTCACTCCGTTCCTATGTATGTTCTGGAAAAAAAAATTGTTTCAAAAAGATACCTTTTTTATCTTTTCAATGTATGATTTTATGAAAAATTGTAAGTTTCAAAAAAATTAATGGTATTTATTAAATTTCTATTGGTTAAAAGTTATGAAAAATTGTTATTCACAAAAAATAATGCATATTTAATAAGTTTTCTTAATATATGTGAAAAGTTTAGAATATGCATCTTTTAAAAACAGAAGAGTAAGTATTTTTTTTTAGAAGAAACGGTTTCCACGCTATTAAATGTTTCGGCTCCACTTTGCCCTGTTCTAATTCTAGGCAATCTAGGTAACAAGAGTTGGCACGTATATCCATTATCCACTGCATACATTCTGCTCATCTGGTACTACGTATTAATAGGGGTGGCACAAAGCGTATAGTACCATAAATTTTAGTTTTTCTGATTTGCTTTGTAGTTTATGAATATCTTATTTTCTGATTTACTTTATTTCGGCAAAAATGCAAAATACGGATATCCGATTTTTCAGATATTCAAAAAATTAACAGATATTTGTGAATATTTACATATATTAACTAATACCTAGTCCACTTTATTCAATACAAGCAAATCTAGAAAAACTACTATACAAGTCTGTTTTCCAAAAATATATTATACATAATTTAAAACAAAAAGTAAAAATTAGTCCAATTATATGTTCCATAAATTTAAAAATTAATTAATTTTTTTTGTAAAGCATAAAATATTTTTGAAAATTGTAGTTGTTTATAAAGGTTTTATATTTTATAAATGAAAGTATTAAAATTATATGTTAAAATAATTATTATATAAAATTATACACTTTCTATTCAATTGTAAATATACTTCTATTTGTTTGAGTAGAGCGGATATCCGGCCCTGAAATTTTTAGTACTTGTGATTTGCTTCGTTTTTAATGGATACTGATTTTTAATATTTGATTTTCTACGAAGACTTACGGATATCCAAATTTTTGAATCGAAACGAATAACTAATCGAATCAAGTTTAACGGATAAAATGTCCAGCTTTACATATTAACTAGATCTTGATCCGCACAACCGTGCATTTTTTATTTATTTCTACACTAAAATATTTTAGTTTATATAACAAAATTTACGAATAACTTAATGTAATTTAGTTATATATATTATATAATTCTATAATAGCTATGTTTACGTGGCTCATATATGATTACTATAAATTGTGTATCTTTGTAAAAAGCATTATTTTGAAAACATTATTATGTAACAATACTACTTTACATATTTTATTTTAAATTTTATATTTATATGGAAGCAAATTAAATTGGACCTATATATAGTAGAGAAGAAATGTTTTGAGTTACTTTTAAAAACATAATTGTTTTTAAAGAGAAGCTATCATACATTATTACTTCAAAATAATTTTGTAGTAAATATCATAATTAACAAATACACTAAGTTTCTGACAAAAACAAATACACTAAGTTGGATAAAATATATTCTTTTAATTTGAATAGAAATGAATCTTTCTACCGTCGTTCATCGTTCACATAGATGCAGAGCTACCCTCATGATTTACAGAGTCAGTTTGAGTCTGTATGTTGACGAAAAAAATGAATCTTTCTAACAAAATCTTTTGAACATGTATTTTGAAAACTAATCAGTTTAAATTGTTATTATCATTAAATATATAATTAAAATAATTTATATAATTTTAAATTTTCGTATATAAATAAAAAATAAAATAAAATTTAACTTCTAATTATATTTTATGATAACTAAAATTAAAATTAAGTACACTTTGGAAATAAAATTTAAATTGATTCTGAAAATATTTTTAAAAGATTTTGTTAGAACTTTCTTAAAAATATTTATTTTTCTTCAAATAAAAAGAGAAAACATTATAAATATAATAATGTATTCATGTAAAATTTGATAAAATTTTAAGGAACTGTCTAAATTAAAAATCACGCATAAAAAATCATCACTACGGCATAGATATATATATATATATTTTTATATTAAAAGCAATTTATTATAAAACCAGTATATGGTTAAATCTATAGTATCTTATTTTAAAATATTATATATTTATCAATATGTGTTTGTTAACACAATATCTGTATAAATATTGATACATGTATAATATAATTTATATTAATAACATTTATTATGAAAATACAATAGTGTTAGGATTTTTAATATTTGATTCGTTGTTATTATTTGCATGGTAAAATTATAACACTATTATATTTGCATGATAAATGCTATTATTATTATTAATTATATCATAAAATGGTATTAACTCTAGAATAATTAAATGTTATTATTATTATTAAGTAGATTATGAATGGTTATATGCAAATATAATTATATATTGATGGAATAATATTTTTTTGAAATTATGCATATCTAATAATATTTTGATGGAATGAAAAGAGAATTAAATATGTTAGAATTTTATTATGAAAAGACAAAAAGAATAATGTAAGCAACTTTCTAGGGGACGGTCCACTTAAAATATCACACATAAAAGAAGTCATGACTTCTATTTTAATTGTATACTAGATTTTGACCCGCCCTTAAAGGACGGGTATATTTTTTGTTTTACTTTTTTGTTGAAATTTAATTTTTATATTTGTATTTTTAGTCATATATATATGTTTTTTTTTGTATAATATTTATCTTAAATGATTAATAAGAAATTCTAATAATTGTATTAAAATAGTTGGACCACACCTATATCAATAGGTCATGTTCATGTTTTAATAGTATTGATTTGGGTTGATAATAAAAACTGAAACTACTATAAGTATTTTATTTTGTACTTCTTAACAAATATTAAGTAACTACAATAATAATCACATTTTATACTTCTTTGCCAATACTATTAGGTGTAATTAATTAACATATCTTTTTAGAAGATATGTCAATAATGTAACTGTATACATAATCTATTTTATAAAGTAACGTGTTATATTAATCAAATAAAAAGTTGAAATTCTCTCAAAACATGGCTGAGATTACTGAATACCATAAACAAATTAATTTGGGTGAAATACTTACAAAAAGCCAATGTAACCGAATACATGCTAATATCACAGTGATATTCGTGTATATAGTGTAATAGATTTTAATTATAATTTTAATATAATAAAGTAACATAGATTACCAATCACAAATTGGTATAAACCCAAAAGGAAGAAATAATTGTTATTATATATATAACTGTCGGAAGTGGTGCCTAAAATATTGGAGTGGAGTTTATAAAATAGGCATCGATTAATAAAAGATAATTATAGTTGTACAGTTTGTTTAATTTGGTTTATATTTGTTGGACTAAACGTATATCAATAGGTTATGTTCCTAATTTAATAGTATTGATAGATGTGAATATTGGATAAAGAAAAATACTAGTCTCCTTTGTTTTGCTAGTTTAAAAATTGAACAGTTTAATCTGCAGTGCACTAGTTTGTTTAATCTGTTTCCAACATTAATCTTCCCTTCTGTAAAACATTTTCACATTATAAAATAAACATTTAATAGATAGTATAAAATCAAGCAGTAGTCCATTAATCGACTTAAACACTCGTTTAATATGTTCATAAATTTGCCTTTAGTCAAAAAAAAATATGTTCATAAATTTTTTTTTCACATAAAATATTCAGATAAGGTGAAAATAGATATTACAAAAAGTAAAATAAATTGTCATGTTACATAGTGTGTCATTAATTAAGAAAAGAGACAATTGGCTTAATATACTCAAATCTACCAGAAATTAAGAAACTACCCAAAACCATGAAAAGCCCCTTGCTACTGTAGACATTTGTGTCTCCCTTTCCCATTTTACCTCTGCCCTAAAATTTCTTCTTGTCTCTCTTTCTTTCCCGAACTCAATTCTCTCTCATTTCTCTTTCTCTCCCAATTTTCTCACCCTTTATTAATATTAAAGCTTATTTTCAGATCAATCAATCTTCTTTTTAAATTTCCAAATCATCACTTACTATGTTCCGACACCAATCATACGATAATCTCCTCTTTCCTCAATTCATCTTCTCACCATTACATTAATAATGTTGATATTTGAAACGCCATGGATGCAAATCATACAAGGAGGTCTCTTAGTTGAGCTTTTGAAATTAAAAATCAATGGTTAAATTAGAGATTGCAAAAAAGTTACAAATATAACGATTAACTTAGAACAATACCTATTTAGTAACATATAATAATTCATGTATCATCTAACGTCATCTTTTTTTGAGATCTCACCACCATTATAAAAATCGTCTAACAAGTTAGATAACAGCTAACCAAGCATGTACAAGCTAATGATTAAATTATCACAGTAACCTAGTATGTAACATCTAACAACTACGTATTGTATGAACAAAACTATTTTGTAGCAACAGAAATTTAATGCTAAGTTTTAAAGTAAAATGTAATATAAATTGTTAGTGGATAACTTGTTTATTAGAAAAATACTTATCATGTAGCGAAACCAATAACTTCAATGTCGTATGTTATTTACTATGTAAAACATAAATTAATCTGATAATCAATTTTGTAACATTTAACAAAATATTTATCAGCTAATTCAAGCTATTTATAAATATCTTACCCTTAATTTTAAAAAGTGTTAACATGTTTGTAACCGTTAAAGAAACATATATCAGCTAATGAAAATATATTATGTACAAATTTATATATCATATATCAAACCACACATATTTTGTAACATCTACCAAACAATTTAAATTATACGACACCACTGGTTGGTAACAATTATCCAAACATGTATCTGCTCACAAGGCTTAACCAAAAAATTAACCAAATATGTTATATATCGATTAAAGTATTCACAATTTAAATGAGAATTTCAGGTCGTACCATGTGATTCTACCAACACATGAACCAAAGAGATCTTTCAGGTATGCGCTGACTCACTTGGAACCTTCAAAATTGTGGTAAACATAGAAGAAACTGACAAAAAAGCTATTATAGAAGAACTCATCGATGAAAAAACTATTTATTGGATCCACAATGGTGAAAATAGAAAAAAAAAAAAAGAATCCATTTGTAAGAAATACTGAAATAGTTTTAGAGAAGAGTAAAGAACCAGGAAAGATGAAAGAGAAAATGAATAAGTTTGGGGAGAGATTTAAGGGAAATTTGAGAAGGAGAAGGAAGAAGAATGAAGAAGTTTGGGTAGGGGCAGAAGCAGTATGGGGTTTAGAAATGTCAATAGTGTTTAGGATATTTATTTAAATATGGTTTTTTTTGTATATGAAACCTAATTTCTCTTAAAAAAATAGTACTCATTGTTTTTTTTGTTTTACGTTTTTACCTTTTTTCTTGTGGAATCAAGTTTAAAAGTCTTATATTTTGTTAGTCACATTTTGAAAAACTTCAGTTTTCATTTTTTTTTGAAATGATATTAACATTCTTATAAAAATCTTGTTCAGTTAAAAATTAGAATTTTTTTTTAATATTGGTTAAATCATCGTTTACATCAGCATATAATATTTATTCATATTACATATATGTATTAAAGGTCAAATGTATTGTATTCAAATACTGTGTAAAACCCTTTCCTACATCTCAGATTAGCACCTGACGCAAATCACGGCTTAGACCATTCTTACATTGACTTTCTAATAAATGAGAGGAAATGGTACTTTGTGAATTTTAAGTGGTTAAATAAATAGAAGTCCCATGCTTAACGAAGGCAAAAGATACTCTAGCTTCTTATAAAAACCATCGAAACTTTCTCTAGTAGTATATACCACGGTCGAAGTAGGCTTGAAACGGTCAAATCCTGTTCCATTTTTATACTGATTTCGATTAGAGAATACGCCTAGACATGATAAATTTAATTCTATTATGTATTGTATACAATATTAAAACAACAAAATAAAGTATAAAAGCGATTATTAGTGTGATTAAGTAACTAGTACGGCATGCGAAATAAAAAGACATCCAACTACAACATAATTGTTGGAGTAGAAAACAACGTTTAAATTTTAAAGCAAAGTTTGGAGCAAAATCTAAGTTAGTAATTGAGGTTTTAGGATCTTAAACCACGTTGATATGGTAAATACAAAAAGATAAAAATCGTTTTGGATTATAAAGTAACCATTTACACACATTCATGAAAAATGAAAAATTAAATTTTTGGCTTAGTTGACGCTTAAGAAAGGACAAGTTTTCAGCAATGCGCTGGCTGCCGACGCTGATCGGTCTGTACAGCTGGATTTTGGTATCAGCAGTGTTTTCGTATAATACCTATACGGAAGCTTATTTGTAAATACACAACAAAAGCAAGCCAAATGTTTCATTATGAATTATTCTTCGCCGGCAAGTTTGTCTCTCACAAGACGCTGATTACAATTTTCAAAACATACAGTGATAAATATACATAATTCAGTTGCTATAGGATCTAATTAGTGATAAATAGACATAATTCAGTGGTTATAGGATCTGATTAGTGATATATAGACATAATTCAGTGGTTATGTGATCTAATCAGTGATAAAATGCTTATTTGTAGTATTTTTCATTAAATGGTAAGAGGTATTTCATTACATTTTTTAGGTGTGAACTCAACATTTTTTGTCGACCAATCACGAAGCAACCTTACATAATCTACAATACAAGCATTTACTTACTAGCCGAAGGAACAAAGACTAATCATAGTATCGAACGTGAAAGAACATCGTTTCATGTGAATCCACGTTTGTCCTACACACGCTCCCTTCCAATATACACCAAAACGATCAAAGTCAGAACGTAATAATATGTGTATATAACGATACATCCGGTTGACCACGTGGATGTGCCGCCCTAGTCGAACCTTATATATATCCATCTTCATCAACTACTTTCCATATCAATTCATTACATTTATTTTTCCTCTATCCAACTATTTCTGTTGTACACATAACAAGAATCTAGTCTTAATCGAGAAAACAAGGGTTTTTGTGGTGGAAGATTATTTTTCATTTTTATAAATTTAAAATGAGGCAGTTTGTACTATTTTTCCCACTATTGGCCTTCGTAGTCATAAGCTTAGCCGGAACGGCGACAGTAGAGGCTGCAACTGGATTGAACCCACCGGTGAAGCTGGTTTGGCATTATTACAAAGTTACTAACACTTGTGATGATGCAGAAACTTATATTAGACACCAAGTTGAAAATTTTTACAGGAATGACAGTAGCATTGCTCCCAAGCTACTTCGTCTCCTTTATTCCGATTGTATGGTTAATGTAAGTAAAAACGTGGTCGTTTCGTTATTTCAATAAACTTCATTAACATAACTTTCATTTTATAACCTATGGTGTTGTTGTATGTAGGGATGCGATGCTTCTGTTCTTTTACAAGGGCCAAACTCAGAGAGGACGGCTCCACAGAATCGAGGACTTGGAGGTTTTGTGATAATCGATAAGATAAAAAAGGTTCTTGAAACACGCTGTCCTGGTGTAGTTTCTTGCGCTGATATACTCAACCTTGCCACTAGAGATGCTGTTCACATGGTACATATATAAATGTAGTTGTTACTTATTATCAATCGATTATTGTGGATTTGTCATGAATTTTTACTGATAGGTGTTGTTTTGTTGGATTGGATGTACTGATTGATTAGGCTGGAGCACCGTCTTATCCTGTGCTTACAGGAAGAAGGGACGGTGGGGTGTTAAATGCAGACGCCGTAGATCTACCGTCACCGTCAATCTCAGTGGAGGAGTCATTGGCATATTTCAAGTCCAAAGGTCTTGACGTTTTGGACATGACTACTCTTCTAGGTAACCATATCTGAACTTTATTCACATGTAAAACTAACACACCTAAAACCGCGACTGAAACAATACAAATGTAAAAGAATATACACGAATAGTTATTTAAATTTTAAAATATACAGGGTTTGTTTATGTTTGGTAAATATTCTTCAATTCTATAAACATGTCTAACTACTATAGAGTTTACGGATTACAACACTTAGACCATCATTTAGGAGTCTATCAGAAAACGTTTTTCACCACATTAATATTGTAATGGAAGGATCTCTCAAAATCTTGAAAAACCTATGTGAATTTTTTTCAAGTGAAATATTTATTTTTCGCATAAGTTTCTTGAATTAATTTTTATTATAATATTAATATATGTGGTTAAAGATTCTATGTGAAAAATCGATGCTCGTATACATAAAGTTACTAGGTTTCACATTATAAGAACGTGGATCAATCTCTTTAGATTCTCTTGGGTGAATGAACAACTTCTTATCGTGTTATTTATACTCTTAACAGGAGCACACTCGATGGGGAAGACACATTGCAGCCACATAGTGAACAGGCTATACAACTTCAAGAACACAGGAAAACCAGACCCGACCATGAACACAACATTGGTGTCAGAACTCCGAACCCGTTGTCCTCCAAGAACAAAAAAGGGCCAAACCGACCCACTCGTTTACCTAAACCCAGACTCAGGATCGAGCAACAGATTCAGCAACTCCTACTATTCTCGTGTCTTGTCTCACAACGCTGTCTTGGGCGTGGACCAACAGTTGATCTACAACGGTGACTCGATGGAGATCACGCAAGAGTTTGATGCAAGTTTCGAAGATTTTAGAAAGTCTTTTGCTTTGGCAATGTCGAGGATGGGGTCCATCAATGTTTTGACTGGTAAAGCTGGAGAGATTCGCCGTGATTGCAGAGTTACCAACGCTAACTACGGGGCTTAAAATATACCTATATCGTAGTTTATGTGTGTATGTGATTATTATACTATAATCTAAATATTTTGATAAATTTATCATCGATAAGGATGGTGAACAAAATAACGGAGATCCAATTATTTAATTCATCTCTTGTAATAATTATATAACTAAAGTTCTATAAAAGAAAGAACTATTATATTTTTCTTCTTATAAAAACGGTGTTTATAGAAATCGATCCTCGTTTTTGCCATGATTTTATACATCGATACTACTGTTTTAGAAATCCATGTAATGGAATTTGAACCAGACATTTGACCCCAAAGAAAAGAAAAGGAATTAGAACCAGACCCAAAACGTTGCGTTTCAAAGACTTGCCTTTTCGACGCGTGTTAGCATTCCAATCTTGGCTAACAGCCAATACACAGGACACGTCGTTACCAGTTACGAAAGTCCGAAGAAGAGAGATATGTACCAGTTACGAAAGTCCGAAGAAGTGAGATATAGCTTGAAAGTGCAAGAAGTAAAATACAGAGAGTAAAATATATAAGTACAATACTTTTTTTATTTCACAAAGTATTACAGTATGATAATAACGAAATTTTATCTTTACATAGATAAAATATCTTATTAGCTCTTTTCTGAATTGACTAACATGTCACACTCCAGACAGAGACACTAGCCTAACACGTTCCTAGATCAAAGTAACCCAAGAATCCTTCTGACTTCTTATGACTCCTAATCCTTATGTTTTGTGTCTACTCTCATTCAACACCAAAGCCTTTTATGGCATTCTTTTCATGTGGTACCTAATCCTAGGTACGTTTTTCTCTATTTAACTTCTAGATTTCGTGGCTTGCCATAGGCGACTTCCCAAAAAGAGATATTATCATATCTTCTTATATGAAATATTTTTAAATTTTTATGTAATTATTTCGCGACTGGTACATGGACATTTTGAAAAGTTGTTTTTCTTGAACTTCTAAAACTCAGTGGTCACTGCACTAAGATAGCTGTGGTTTTGACACATTTCACACTTAGTAATTTGTTTTTTTTTTCTGATTAAAAACATACAAATTTGTTACTTAATCACCAATCAAACAGTTTATGACAAACTCGTACTAGCTATAGTAGAGGTATGCAACAAGAACCAAAATGAATATCTCAGACCAAAAATCCTAGCAGAAAAGGGATGGTTCAAGATTTCAGAGCTAGACAAGGAGAGGATTCAAGTGGGAGATCTAGGTGGTCGCTTTCTTGGACTACCATTACTCTTTGTCTTGCTTGCCTGATCAGATTCAGGGTTTCAGACCAAACTCAATAATCTTCGTGTTTATATTTGGTTATTATGGGAATCACCGAATCAGCATCAATGTTTAAAGCTCTATATATTTTGGATATATATCCCTTAATATATTTGGCTTTTCCCATCTCCTCCCATGGATATTTTCCAAAGGATGATTCATCACACGACATATTTAAAAAAAAAAAAAGATGTTTGCATCATCACATTCATCACACAACATATTAAAAATCGAAATGTTTGTATAAACATTTCTGTAGATTAACTAGATTTCTCTGATATGGCATTGGATTAGGGTTTGTGATATTATATCATGTCTCTATCGTCAACTTGGAACGGACATGAGACTCACTAGTCACTAGTAAAATCTTGAAGAATATAGATTTTGCGTATATATACATAAATCGTAACCTTATCAATTGTAGCGTTGAACTATAGCTATATTTATAAGCCCTTTTGTCCAAAAAAAAACTATAGCTATATTTATTGCTATTTTATGAAATAATGTCTTTTTTTTTTTTTTTTTCAGGGTTCCCCGCTTCGCGGGTCATTCCCTGGGCCCGGTCAGGCAGCGGGCCAGCTTCACCCGGGAGGTTTTTCCCTGAGCCCGAAAGCCCAGTACCCATTTTAGTGACAGGGATGAGCAGTTCGCCTCCGGCTGGCGTCGAACCCGAAAGCATGACAATTGGCCCCCAAGGCTCTAACCAATAGAGCTGACTCATCCCGTCAATAATGTCTTTTTTTGCTAAAAATGAAATACTGTCACCAAAAAAAATTGTGTATAATCATCGTATAAAACAAGCATGCACCAATCAAAGTTGAACTAACAAATCAATGAGCATATATATGTGGCAACGTATTATAAGATCAATTGTATGATATCATTCATTAAATCGTTTTTACGCATTCACAATATATATTAGCTTTTCATCTTCACTGAGTTAACACTAAACAATATGCACAGCTTGAAACTTATCTTATTTTTTTACGATAAAGATTAACTCCAAGGTGTGATATCTAGTAAAATGTCTGCTTCTTTATTTTTTTATTTTTTGAAACACTCTGCTTCTTCATTTAAAAACAAAAATTCCTGCGCTCTCTTCCACAGTTTCTGTTTTTCTACTTTAGAAATATATTAACTCAAAATCAGTTGCAAAAAAAAAAAATATATATTAACTTTAACAATTTCTATTAAAAGAATATATTATCAAGCACAGTCTTATTTTTTATCTTATTGAATTTAAGGATATGGTTTGGCAACTAGGAGATGCCAGCTTATCAATACGGAGAGACAAGAGAGAAAAAGCTCTATCCTCTCTCTAAAGGCGGCTAGTTTTCCGATCTCCGTTTTTCGACCGGAGACGGTGGGCTCTCAAAGACACGTCGTCGGTCGGGATTTGTGTTTGTTGGATCTGTTCCTTTGTCGCCTCTCTGTCTCTTTTTCTTTTTGGCGATGAGATGTATCTCAACCAGGATCTCTCGGTGAAACTACGTATTTCGGCGACTCACCAACGCTAGGTGGTTGATCGGTTTTTGACTCCGATATTGCACCTGTTTCGATTGAAGGTGAACAGTCGGCTTCTGACTCCGCGTAGCATCGTTTTTGGTGTTGATGGCGGCTATGTTTCTTTCTTTGGGTTGTGTCCGGCGTCGGCCGATTGATGGTCCACGAGGTGGACGATGGATGAAGATGAAAAGAGGAGGGGTAGTGGTGTCTCTTCCTGGTATGCTCGATGGTGGAGATTGGGAGACGGTTTCCGGCAGAGGTCCGGTGAAACGCCAGTTAAGTCTTCGGGAGGCGGCCATGTGACACGTGTTGCCTCGTAGGTGAGGATTTCAACATGTGTACCGTCCACTTTAATGCTTGACGCGTGGAGTGAGTGGCGTCTCGGTGAAAAAGATGGGTTTTAGTGTTTTGGGCCACATTTGGGCTTGTGGTCGAAGTAGTTTTATGAAAAAATTATAAAAATGAGACACTTTCATCTTAGATTTGTCCCAATAAGACTTGTAGAGGATTATTTAGGTAAATAAGATTTATATTCTCTTTAATACCATTATACCCTTATAATTAACCAAATTAACTTTAATTAAAATTTAAATTAATTTGTAATTGATTTAAGTTTTAATTAAAAAAAGAAAAAAAAACCACAAAAAGATTAAAAACTTGTTTACCCTAATATTTTTTCACTTCTCTTCTTCTCCGCCGTGTACCTTCAAGCCTTCAACCCTTTCAATGTCAATTTAGGGTAAGCGGAGAATCCTTATTTTTTTCATCGTAAATCATCAATTTTTTTTGTCTCTAATCTCGTTTTTATCTTTCTTCTCTTTGTTCTCAGATACAAATCAGCGAATTGGGGATTTGTTCTTGGGTTTGTCAGACGGTCCTCTTCTCTCTCTACGGTTTCGTCGGACGGTATTCTTCTCTCACTACAGGTTTCGTCGGACGGTCCCTTCACAGTTTGATGTAAGATCTGGTCTAAACCACATTGCAGATCAGGCCTGACATCGAAAGGATCGAGAAATGGGTGTTACGCATTGCTTTTGATGATGAGAAGAATCCTTATCTACCGAAGGTTTTC
>NC_027756.1:4004404-4015180 GCF_000695525.1 Brassica oleracea var. oleracea
TCTCAAAAGACAATACTTTATCATCTTCCGTAGGGTCAATAAGTGCCAATAAGTTGTCTCTTTAACTGAATTGTGTTAGGAGTTTCTGAGGATGTACCTAAGTTTCTGGTGATTTTCTATTTGTTTTCCTGAATATGAATCTTTCTTCTGTTACAAAGTTTCAACTTTTTTTTTCTGTATGATGTATCATTCAACTGTGTTTAGTCTAGATTTGTTTCATTTCAGTTTTGACTTTTGAGAAATTAAATTTTGGGAATTCATACACCTTTGAATTGTTCAAACTAGATTTTGGTTCATTTCTTCTCTATGTTCTTTAATTGGGTTTAAAAGGTCTATAAGCTAAATATATCATACAACAAACAATTAGACTTTGTGGCACAATGGATAAGGCACTGGTCTACGGTATATCACACAACCAGAGATTATGGGATTGATCTCCAGCAGAGTCTCTTTTGTTTTTGTTTTTTAACGCTATCAGCCTCAACAACACGGCTCCTTGTTCAAATCGTTCCTTTTGATTTACACCAGTACGAAGAGAAAAAGATCGGAGAAAGATCATGGGAGTAGGAGAAAAACGTAGGAGAAAATATTCTATGAGAGATTTAGGGTAGATTTATTTTAGATTTAGGAAACATCTTTAACCGAATATGGAAGTTTCCATATTTTCCGGATTTGTCTAGAATATGTATCCTACCTTACGCAGAACATAGTAGAGTAGATGAGAAACATATTCTTCCTTAAACGTCACATAAGGTAAAAGGCAGAACATATTATGACAAATAATATAGATAAGGTATATCATTGTGTTGTAGCTATATGTCGTTATCAAGCTATAGGTAGATTGAAGACAATTTTCTAGATTATAACGTAACAGATTATAGCTTCGTTAGAATATATAAGAAAAGTTAGTTTACACTATATACCCTGGATATATCTATGTATAAAACTTAGTATCCGATTTCTAGACTAAGTCGATTACTAGAATGCGTTTTCTAACTGTAGTTAGAAAATAAAATAAAATATGATTCAACTTTTTTCAAAAAAAAAATTACGCATATATATTGTCATACTTATGTTTCCAATAGTTTTAATATTTTTTTACATTTTTAAAATTCAGTTTACTATTTTCCCATAAAAGAAGGGTAAAACATGTCTAGAATTGCCAAAAATATCAGAAGTTCTAAAAAGACAAATAAAATTGAGAGTGTCTTATTTTTCCAATTTTTTCTAGTTTTATTTCGCCCTTATGTTTTGGGCTTATGTTGTTTGTATGGTAGATGGGTTTAGCCTGTTGGGTTTTGACCCGTTAATAATAGTAAAAATAGATGGCAAAAAAAAAAAAAAAAAAAAAGGAGATGCCAGCTTTACTTTCGATAAGGACTCTAAACTCTACCCAAAAGTAATTGACAATTAACAGCACTTATCAAGTCATATGGGTCCATAGCCTATTAAATTACAGCTACGTATTTTATGATAATGTATTTATTTTACTTTTCCCCAACTTTTGTCGTTCACTCGTTTGCAAATTGGTTGGAAGGTAGAATAAATTTTCTGTCTCCCTCTGAATATCTTTCTTTAGTTTTGTCTTCTTCAATCATCCATCCTACAATAAATATTCTTTTCACATCGAAATACGACATTAAAAGGCATATTTGAAAATCGATTAATTCCTACAAAAAAAAAAAAAAAAACATTCAAAAATATGTTCTGTTAAAAACAGAAATAAACGATCGGCGTATATATTTTCAAATCACTAAAAGTAAAGAATATAATTAAAAAACTAATTAGAACACTTTTTAGTGTTTTATTCATTAATTATTTAATTTAATATAGTTATATTGGTTGTGTTCCAAAAAAAAGTTACATTGGTTAACTTTTTATTTATCGATTTAAAAAGTTAGCCATCTATTACTAGTTTAGGGGGGATAACTTCAAATCATATTTTGTGTGTTATTTTTTTTTTTTTTTTTTTTTTTTTTTTTTTTTTTTTTTTTTTGTGTGTTATTCTTATTCAGATGATATTAAAAATTAAGGTACGTACAGATCACGTAGCTTGAACATTTTTAGATTAACTTCAGGGAACTTATAATTTTTGGATAACACTGTGAACCCATGACCAGGGATATATTGATCCGCGTATAACACTGACGAATTAAGTTATACAAAATGAAACCATTGTTAGTTTTTGATTACCTTGGTTTTATAGTATATCAACCATCGATAGTTACAAAGTCAATTCTTCTCATCATCTTATTTTTGTCCAAAAAAGTAATTATATCAATGACTATTTCAATTTAAATCGCATTATAGCTTTTTTTTATCAAAAAAGCATTTTTTGGTAAAGTTTATCAACATTTTCTCGTATTTTCTTTTCTAATTTTTCTGTGCACTCTAATAAACAAACATATGTGCGTTTTAACCGAAGTAACATACATATATATTAGGAATAGACCTATTTCACATTCAAAAACAACTTCAAAATGGAGAATTATCACATCACATATATTACTCTCATTTATTTGCATTTCTCGATGTGGGATATTAATACATATCTATATGTATTCATATTTGTAATATTAGATTACCCAAATAATTATCAAGCTTCGAACATATTTGTAATATTAATTAGATCACCCAAATAATTATCAAGCTTCGATTTATGGTTCTATCAGTTTCATAAGCTACATCAACCTATTAAACCAACATGTAGATGATCAATTATTTTTGTAGGAAAACCTGTGGAATTCTCTTTATTCAAAACGTTTGCTGGTGACTGCTTTTTTTTTTTAATCAAGTTTATCTTTGGCATTATCAATCTGCTATAAGGTCAAACCTAAGTTTTGTCCGCTCTAAAGACAAAACCCATGTACAGCGCATTTGATAGGAACCAGCCGAAGATATTATAAACATGAACTAGATATAACGGACAAATATAAGTATAACAAAAACAATTTGATGACATGTTTATTTACTAAAACATGAACTACATATAAGGGGACAAATATAAGTATAACAAAAACAGTTTGATGACAGCATAAATCCTACTTCAAATCAGTCAGTCAAATATGTACCTAACAACACAATCTTTGTGAGGGTATGTACAAACCAATTTGGTTTCTTCCTCTTTCCTACGTCTTTGTGCAATTTTGAAAAATAATTGTCGGGTTAGTCGTTTTAGCCATTTATTTGTATTATGTACCACAAGTCACCATATTGGCTACGAAATTATGTAGTATTATTTTAGACCTTACAATCACGGTACTTGATTATCATGAATTTCCAAAATATAAAATAATCATATGCATCTTGTAAATTTGGGAATTTTATGAGATTTTAGATAGAAAAACTCCATCAAACAGCATCCCCCCGCCAGCATCGTTTTTAATTTAAATTATATTTAAAAATAAAATTTTATTAATATAATAAATTTTATTATTTTCTTACAAATGTTTAATGTAAATTTAATTTAATTGAACATAAAATCAATATAAAATATATATTTTTTTAATTTTAAATTATATTTAAGAATATATATATATATATATATGTGTCTAAAATCAAAAATTTATTTTAAATTAAATTTAAGAATGTATATAGGTTTAAAATTATAATCTAAGATAGATTTTTTATCTATTTGTTTTGGTTAAATATAAATAAACTTGTATAAAATTAATACAAATTGATATAAAAATTGTATAATTATCAAAAAATTAAAAATAAACAGTATTTATAAAATTTGTAGATATATAAAAGAAACTAATGATTTATGATTAATTTTTTAATTTTAAAAAAACTATAGAAAATTTTGAACATTTTAGTAATAAAATTTTATAATTATAAAAATAGAATTAAATAATATTTTGAAATTCATAATGTCATATTTGAATATATATATTTTAATAATGATGTATGAGTTATTAGCATATTCTAAAAAGTTTATCAAAAATATAAATCAACATTAAATGTAATGTATGAGTTATTTCTATATTCTAAAAAATACAAAAAATATAAATCAAATTTAAATATAATTGCCCATGTCATATTTTGTCATAAACTATGTGATTAATTAGTTTTAGTGGTCATATCACATTTTTATTGTCAAAATTATTGTAGATATTACATGTGGCAAATCATTTCTCAAATAATATCTAAGTATTTGACGAGAAACTACTAATTAAAAAATTGTCGTCAAAATTTCAAAACTCATTCGCATAACATTTTATGCATTTTTACATAGCATATCAACTTCATTTGCATAAATTTATTTAAAAAGTTTCCAAGTTGCGTTGTTTTTTTGTCCGTTCTGTATAATTTGGTCCACCACCTAATGAAAGCTTTAAAACTGAATAAATACGTCTTAAATTATAAGAGATTGTCAATGACGTGAATGTTAATCAACAAGAGGACGGCCACGTTGAAAGCTTTGAATTACAGCTAAACATATACTATAGATTTCCGTATAACTGTGCTTACGTGAATACACACATTTCTATATATATAGCACAAAGACGTGTTTTGTTTTCGCCCAAACCAGCTCAGCTTTTCCTTTATTTTTCTCCTTCATCTTCGCTTCTTTTTCAACCAAAAAAAAACTCCATTTTTATCCAGAGGTTCCATATCCTAAGAACATTTTCTCGTACTTTTCCTCAGAGTTTCACACATTATTCAACAAGCTCGACGAGACTACGGCTGCAAATTTCAAAATCGTCAGGTTAGTGTTTATTTCATCTCTCATTTGCTTTGTTTTTGGCTTGTTGTGACTTGTGAAAGAACATTTCATCAGAATAAATAAATTAATTATTTAGGATTTTACTTTAGTTTTGCACATCCTTTCTTACGGAAATGTATAGGCAATATTCGATAATTATTTTTGCTATAATCCCAACTTAGAGTTCTGTTTTCTTGTGTTTAAGCTCTTTTTTTTTTCTCATTGTCGTTCTTCTTTCTAAAACCCAAAATGCTTTCAAAAACAGAAACTGAAACTAAACCCCCAGATGCCAATATATAACCCTAACTTTTAACGGATTAGCTGTACGCAATGCGATGAAACCGGTTTACTCGCATATGTCGGATGATGAAAGACATGAAACCGGTTTACTTGTATATGTCGGATGATGAAACCGCGTTTTCACAACCATAGATTACCTGTTAGTGTTACAATAGCCACGAGGCTTGTTATTGATTACCTGTTATAGTGTAACAATAACCACAAGCCTTGTTGCCCGGTCGGACCACAACTTTGAAGTGGACCCGATGAGTTGATATCGGTATAGCTTAGCTCACCACACAATTGAATAGTTATCTTTCGTTACTTTTGTTTCATTTATTCTGTTGTTTACAGGAGTTTTGTTTTATTAAACTAAATTAGTGTTAAGTAAATAGTATCATTACAATAAATTCCCCTGATCATTTAATTCAAATCCTATTATTCTTAATCACAACCACACTCATGTTATCCATTAACATCAATAACTCTTGTAGTATCATATAATCAATCTTGCATGTACATGACTCCTACTCAATAATATACAAAATATAGTTTTTTCCTTAAAAAAAAAAAAACCATTTAGTTAAGGTTTTGCTACCATACATTTGGCCAATTTTGATAGAAAATTGATTATCTATCAAATATATCCCATAGTTCATGACGTGAAATATCTCAATGGATAAGTGAAAAAAAAAAACCCACATAAAATCGGTACAGAGACTTATCATTACAGTAGTAAAATTATAAATATTTTCAAAAAATATTAGAAAGATTACCAAATAAAAAATTTAATAATCAGGAATTTAGCACACAGAAAATTAAAAATCAGGAAAACAAAACTAACATTCAAACAATAGTTTTTTCACATTCAAACAATAGTTATTTCTTCCCTTTTAAAAATATATACTTTGTTTACTTTTACGATGGTTGTTTAATTTGGGAAGAGTTTTAACTTTTAAGGGATCCCCTACATTTTATGTTTATAGTTTTCAAGTGCAATTGTTTATGATCAACAAAACGTAGTTGTACTTTTTATAGCACACGATATACAATAGACGGTTAGTGTCGTCTGAATCCATTCAGCTGAAAACTTAGCTTAGTGGCTGCCTGGCTGGACCACTAGCCTTTGCTAATGCTATTTAGGTATATGTTTATATGTGGAGAATTTAGGTAAGATAGATTTAGTCGGCCAGATAATGTTTTTGTTTATATCGTAAACACTGATTCTACTAATTTTATCATGAGTTCATGGTTTTGGAAAATTTAACCCCAAATCCATTTTTCTAGATTAGGAAGATATGCTATAGAGAATAACAAAGGAATAACAGAAAAAGAGGTGTCAATCTAATGGATCAAGAACTCGCCATAAGTCCTTCTCCATGGCCAATATTTTATTGAGAATATTCCCTAATATAGCCTTTTTCAAAACCATCCAAAATTTTATAAATGCAATTGAGTTGACATCAATCAAGGGTTATATGAATGAATCAATGATACATCATACATATCAAGTGAAAAAAATAATTATTTTGTAGAATTAAAAAAACTAATTAAGTTGACGTTTTTGTTACAGGATAATTTTAATTAAATTATGGAGGAGGGATCAAGTTGTGTGCAAATACAAGTAGAAGAGGAGCTGCCAACTTTACTAAGAAGAGCCACAGCAGAAGAAATGCTTGGCTTTGACAATTACAAAGAGAGTAATCTTCCCCTTCCTCATTTCGTCAGTCGTTTTCATCATTCTCATGCCTCCACAACTAATTTGGTATATATTATTTATTTTATTTATTGCCTTCCACATTCGCAAACATTAGGTTAAAAGTTATTATATAAATAAGTCTAACCAATTCATTTTACATATATATGTATAGAATGGTCAAGAAGCATCAATAGAAGCAATGGAAGAGGCTACACCGTGGACGATGCCCAAACACCAAAGGAAACCATCACTTTCGATGCCAACTTCACCAAATGTTCTCATGATCTCCGATCCGACATCTTCTTCTTCCGACAACAACAACAACAACATTGGTCCGTCAACTGGCAAATCCGTCAAGTTCATCTCTCAGCCGATGACCAAAGTCTCATCTCTCTACATGGAAACTGGCAACGATGATGATGACCGTCGTCGTCATGATCATCATTATCATCAGAGCGGTTGTCTTCAAAATCAAAACCCGGCGATGCATAAGCTTAAGGATCACAGGTACAACTCGTTCAAGACATGGTCAGGGAAACTAGAGAGACAGTTTACAAGAAAACCAGCTTCTATTGAACCGGAGACACCAAACCGGGATAAGGAGAATTTAAATACACATGAAGCCATGCCTGTGGACCGTTACTATGCTGCCTTGGAAGGTCCTGAACTAGAGACTCTCCGGGTACATATATGCCTACTCTTGTTTTATTAAGTATACCTAATCTTTTTTTTTCTCTCTTAGCAACTTATTTAGAGAATTATTAACGCGTAGACAACCTATAATATATGATTAGACTATATATTCATGAGTGCATGTTTTCTAATTTTTTTTTTTGAACGATGCAGCCTCAAGAAGAAATTGTTCTACCAAGTGAACAGACGTGGCCGTTTCTCCTACGTTACCCAATATCCACCTTTGGTATGTGCCTTGGAGTAAGCAGCCAAGCCATAATGTGGAAAACCCTAGCCACGGCCGAGCCAACCAAGTTCCTCCACATACCACTCTGGATCAACGAGGTTCTCTGGTTCATCTCAGTCGCTTTAATCCTCACCATTGCCACCATTTACCTCCTCAAAGTCATCCTTTACTTCGAAGCCGTACGCCGAGAATACTACCATCCCATCAGGATCAACTTCTTCTTCGCCCCTTTCATTTCATTACTCTTCTTAGCACTCGGTGTCCCACCTTCCATAGCTACAGAATTGCCACAGTTCCTTTGGTACCTCCTCATGTTTCCTTTCATCTGCCTCGAGCTCAAGATTTACGGTCAATGGATGTCCGGTGGTCAAAGGAGGCTGTCCCGAGTCGCTAACCCGACGAACCATCTCTCAATCGTTGGGAACTTTGTGGGGGCGTTGCTTGGTGCAAGCATGGGGCTTAGGGAAGGGCCGATATTTTTCTACGCAGTTGGGATGGCTCATTACTTGGTTTTGTTTGTGACACTCTACCAAAGACTGCCGACTAATGAGACTTTACCTAAAGATCTTCACCCTGTGTTCTTTCTCTTTGTCGCGGCTCCAAGTGTTGCTTCCATGGCTTGGGCTAAGATCACAGACTCCTTCGACTATGGCTCCAAAGTTTGTTACTTCATCGCCATCTTCCTCTACTTCTCCTTGGTACGTTTCACATCTACTCTTGGTTCTAACGAGTTCCTTCTTCAGACATGTATTTACTAATACAAATATTTGTTTTGTTTGCATGAATCTTATAGGCTGTACGGATTAATTTCTTTCGTGGAATCAAGTAAGTTTAAGAAACTTTCATTTATATATATATATATTCATTTATTTTTAGAAGTTAAGTTTTAATAATCTGACCTTTTTTTCCTTTTTTTTAAATAGATTTTCGTTGTCTTGGTGGGCGTATACGTTTCCAATGACCGGAGCTGCAATTGCGACCATCAGGTACGCAACAGTTGTAAGGAGCACTATGACTCAAGTCATGTGTGTGATCCTCTGTGCCATTGCTACACTAGTCGTTTTCGCACTGCTTGTGACCACCATCATCCATGCATTCGTCACCTGCGAACTTTTTCCCAATGACTACGCCATAGCCATCAGCAACCGCCCCAGACCCAAACAGACTAGCCACCACCGGTGGCTCGACCAACTGAGAACCGTGAGCTCAGAGAACATCGAGAATTACTTGAAATTCACGGACTCGGACAGCAGTCATAGTAATGATCTAGAAGCTGGCAATGGCAAAGCTCAAGAGAGTGATTCCGCATAATCAATACACCTACAATCTCTGGTATAATCGATTCGTAGTATCTAAATTTTGGTTTTGATGCATTGTCAGTGTCTCATGACACAAGTGAGGAACGAAGTAGCTAAGTGTTGGTTGCTATGGTTCTAATGAGCATGTGTAAAACTAGTAGTAAGCAAATGGAAGGGGTATCTACGATGGTGCACCGATCCAAGGATATAGTAGTATGTAAACTCTTTTTGTTCCAATAAATAAAAAGTTTTGAGGGGGTTATCATTGTATCAACCGTCAGTTCTTTTCCATTGAAACATAACTAGACAACAATCAAGAAGCAGAGTAAGACTAGATGTCCAACAAAAGGAACTGTACCCTTGACAAATCAACAGAACCATCATTTATTATATAATTTCTGCAATAAACATGTACACACTATAGAAGAAGTGCGATCATGTTGGTACCGCCTCGTTCGCCGGAGTGATGGCGGTTATGAATCCGGCGTCGATTCCGGCGGGGCAATCGATGATGATGAAGTCTGGAGAGCCTTCCGGTCTCGATTTCAGGGTCTCCACGAGCCACTCGAGCGCCTTTCCTGCCGAATCCGATAGGGAGTTTCGATCTAGGCTTCGAGATGCATAGCAGCTCTCCGTTGAGGACCTCGACGACGGTGTAGTTGACGCGATTCTCGAGGCCGAGGTTGCGAATTGGAGTTCGTTTGGTGGGGATTTTGACGAATCGCGGTGGTGGAAGAAGCGGGGAATGGTGACACGTGGAGAACACACTCGCGGAGACGCCATTGATGGCGGTTGCTCTTCGTTGGCGGCTCTTTTCGAATTTTTCGGATTTCGGTTTATAGTTTCTTCACTCACGGTGGAACCGGTTTAAGATTCTCCAACCCAAAATAGAAACCAACAAACACACACGGCGCGTGTTGGTTTTCCCGGTTTTTCCTTCATCCGTAATAGAAAAATTACACACAGAATGAGATACCGGTACACCACTTTGGTTTCCCGGTTTATGTAATGACTATGAACACTCTCTATATGGCAATAATGACTTATTTATCTGCCAGCTTTGGTCATCAGCTGAGTGAACACTTGGCTACTATACTGATTATACATGAAGTACCATCTCCATTGTCCCTCTCTGTGTTGGAGCCACCAGATGATGGACGTGTCAAGCTGTTCCCGAGTTAGTAACATTTTCACAAGCTTTTGAATAAATGGCAGACAAGTTCACTTTCGTTAAAAAAAAAAAAGAAAAAAAAAGTTCACTTTCGTGACTTAGATAATTAAATTAATTACTTTAAATCTCTTCACTTGCACTACTACGTATTAGAAACTGAGATGTTACAATATTGGTAGATTTTATATCATCGTAGATGATTCTTTGTGAAGTACCGGTGTCCAGTTAATGAAGACCTCTAGGCTCTAGCTGCACCAGTGCAGACCTCAAGTCGTTATTTCCAAGACAAAGGCGGGTTGGTGAATCAGTAAGCTATTTTGATTGGTCCATAGTACAAGCCAGTTCAGTCCATTTCGGAATGTACCTACATCTTATATATTAAAACAGAAGTCACAACTTTGATTCATGTGTGATTTTTTTGAAAATAGACCCTCACTAGAAATCATTTATCATTAATTTATTACTAATAATATGGATTAATAATATGTCATTCTTAATATAACATCAACTCCTAAAAACCCGGATTAGTTAATTTGGATCATCATTTAAATTTTTTATTAAATGTATTTCCTTAATGCTAATATATAATCTTTTAACTACTTAAATCATGATATAATTTGATTTCTTTTAATTTAAAATATAAATATATATATATATATATTTAATTTTTTTTAACAAATGTGTTGAAAAACATTATAACAA
>NC_027756.1:4015280-4025736 GCF_000695525.1 Brassica oleracea var. oleracea
AATTATATATAAACATTTAAATATATAAGTAGCTTAAAAAATATATTATAATTATGTAAAAATATATATAAACATGAAAATTAATATCCGCACGGTTGTGCGGGTCCAAATCTAGTGTATTTTATACTTTAACATTATTGTTTTGCAGAGATTCTTTTTTCAGCCAGAAGGTTTAAGATGTTGGCGTGATGGTGTGCGGGCCAGCCAAGCCAAGAAATATGAGGCTTGAGGTGCAAGAATGTTCATCTGGTGTCGCTAAACAAACCTTCACTTTTTCAATTGGTGATCGATTCCATGTTTTAATATTTATTTTCGTTTTTCAACTTATTCAAATATCTAATAGTGAATCCAATTTTTCGTCCGTGCACATGTTCCACAACAGAGTTCTAATAGAAAACTTTAGAATTTAAAACATATAACTTAAACAGAATCAAAGTAGAGCGACATTAAGAAAACTTTAGAAGAAGACCCAAATATCAAAAGAGACTAAAACATATCACATTCGCTTACAAGCACATGGCTATGTTACTTATTATAAACTGAAACGTAAACTTTTCTTACCATATGTTTGATAAACATGATTATTACTTGGTGCGGACACTAGGACTTGGAGTAGCGTAAACGAGCATCTCATCATCATGCTCAAACTCAGCCATGTCCGTTTCAGGTAGTGTCACCCATGCCTCTACCCCTTCACCGTCCTTTGCATCCATTAACACAACCTGAGTCTTGTCAACGGAACCTGGGGCAACTGTTAGCGTTAGCATTGGTTTGGTACGGTTGAGCTCGGTCTGGTTCGACTAGAGGAGCAAGCTGTGTTGGAGTCAAGATAAGATCGTATAATAGTTGTTGTAGAATATACCTATAGATTCTGATAACTAAGGATCTATTGTTGAGATCTCTTGTGATGTATATAATGTTGTTGTACGTAATGAATACAACAACACATTCACAACACCTTCTTCCTAAGTTTACATGGTATCAGAGCCATTCTAGATCCAGTTGAAGAACGTGTTGAAAATACTTAACTCATGTCTAAAGATCTCGCAGTCGCGAGTGTCACTGGTGACAACAAAATGTTTTCACCTTACTATCTGGCGCCGTCAGATAATCCTGGTGTCTCCATCTCTCCAGTCTTGTTGACAGGAGAGAATTATGCCGAATGGTCGTCGGAATTGGAGAATGCGTTGTGTGCTAAGCGCAAGGCAGGATTCATCAACGGTACTCTTAAGTTGCCTAATGAGGCGGAGAAGCCAACTGAAGCAGAGATGTGGAAGACTGTGAATTCCATGATTGTAGGATGGATCAGAGCTTCCATCTCAGCCACGATCAGGTCAACCGTAACGTTCACACCAGATGCGTATAAGATGTGGTGTGATCTGAAGAAGAGGTTCTCGGTGGGGAACGCGGTTCGAGTGCATCAACTGAGAGCAGAGTTGGCGGCTTGTAAACAAGATGGTTCCAGCGTTATGGACTATTTTGGCCGTCTTGTACTGAAGTGGGAGGAACTTGTACGTTACAAGCCAATTCCACAGTGTACCTGCGGAGCCTCGGAGAAGTTTGTTGCTGAGTATGAAGAAGAGAAAGTGCACACCTTCCTGATGGGACTAGATGACGCTTGTTTTGGTAATGTATGTACCAACATTATCGGGATGGATCCTCTGCCTGATCTGAACTCGGTGTATCAGCTGGTGGTGAGAGAAGAGAGACGCATTCTCACCTCCAGAGGTGAACCAAAACAGGATGCAGTCGGGTTCCTATCCAAGACAGACGGAGGTTCCAGCGACAACGCGTCAATGAGTGGTCTGATCGCAGCAGTTGCTCGCAGTCAGGGTAGCTCACTGGTTTGTAGTCATTGCGGGAGGTCTGGACAAGACAAGAAGGACTGCTGGCAGATTGTCGGATTTCCGGAGTGGTGGACAGAGCGAAATCAGAACAGTGAGCGTGGTGGACGTAACAAAGGCAGAGGCAGAGGACGGGGTCAGGTGAGAGCTAATGCAGCTCAAACTTCGACCAAAGTTGGTGGTTCGGGATTCACCAATGAACAATGGGCCTCTCTAACTGCTCTTCTGGAACAACAGAAAACAACACCAATTCCCGACAAGTTGAACGGTAAGCAGCTGACTGGTGAGGTGATCCTAGACACTGGGGCATCTCACCATATGACTGGTGACCTTTCTCTACTTACTGAGACCGTGAATATTGTGAACTGCTCTGTGAGCTTTGCAGATGGTAGTCAAGTTTTCGCGTCAAAGAGTGGTTCTCTTAGACTTTCAGACAAGATTACTTTGTTACACGTTATGTTTGTGCCAAACCTGAACTGCACACTGTTATCGGTTGCCAAGCTACTTAAACAAACCGGATGTCTAGCTGTATTTACTGATACTCTATGTGTGTTGCAGGACCGTTTTACGAGGACCCTGATTGGAGCCGGTGAAGAACGGGATGGCGTTTATGTTTATTGAGATGTTACTATGGCACGAGGACACAGAATCAAGTCTACTGAAGACAAGACGCTGTGGCATCGGAGATTAGGACATCCTGCTTTTGGCCTAGTCGAACCAGACCGAGCTCAACCGTACCAAACCAATGCTAACGCTGTGGCATCGGAGATTAGGACATCCTGCTTTTGGTGTTTTAGGACATTTACCTTTTGTTTCTGGTGTTTTAGACAATAAGGAAAAATTTGGTGGTTGTGACATTTGTTTTAAATCCAAACAAACTCGAGGGGTGTTTTCCGAGAGTTCTAATAAAGCTTCAGTACCATTTGAGTTAATACATGTTGATCTGTGGGGTCCCTATCGTAAACAATCCTCCTGCGGTGCAGTGTACTTTCTGACGATTGTTGATGACTTCTCGAGGGCTGTGTGGATACACTTGTTACTTGAGAAAACTGAGGTCAAGACAGTTCTACCAAACTTCTGCAAGCTGGTTCAGAGGCAGTTTGGTCGCCAGGTACAGACAGTAAGGAGTGACAATGGTACCAAATTTATTTGCTTGTCCAAGTACTTTGTGGAAAATGGAATCATACATCAGACGTCGTGTGTAGCCACTCCACAGCAAAACGGTCGGGTTGAGCGGAAGCACTGTCATATTCTCAACGTCGCGAGATCGTTGATGTTTCAAGCAAACCTCCCCGTCAAATTCTGGGGAGAGTGTGTGCTTGTCGCAGCTCATGTCATTAACAGAACACCCTCGAGCCTGCTGCATGGGAAGACACCGTACGAATGCTTGTACGGCAATGCACCAAATTATACCGACATCAAAGTATTCGCTTGCCTGTGCTTCGCACACAAGATGTCTCGCGATAAAGATAAGTTCAAGGAGAGAAGCCGGAGGTGTATCATGGTGGGATATCCTTACGGGAAGAAAGGATGGAAACTATACGATCTGGAGAGTCAAGAGTTCTTTGTGTCTCGAGATGTAGTGTTTCAAGAAGACATGTTTCCGTATCAAGAGAAGACGATTGAGCCGGTTAACAGTGATGATCTTCCTGTCTCTCAAGACTTGGAAGTGTTCCAGGAGGTTCCACTGATTGAGGAGTTGCCTGTGGGGAGCACTGTTCCAGTAGTTGAAGCTAGTGAGACTGTCGTAGTGTCAACCGCTGAACCGGACGTAGCAGAACAGGTCACTGAAACAAAGAGTTCTGAAACAGAGGGAAAGTCGTCCGTAGCAGAGCCTGTCGAAGTGGAGCAATTGTTGGGAAGAGGACAGCGAGTCTCACAACCTTCAGTCAAACTCAAGGACTATGTGACCTACAACTCACAGTGTCTCATTGATAAACATAACGCCACTCCAGTCTCACCTGCATTAACTCCATCAAGGTCCTCCAATTCGGTTCAAGGTAATACATCTTACCCACTCTCTGCATATGTTACTGACACTGTGTTTTCAGAGAAACATCAAGTGTTTCTTGCAGTCATAACCGAGGGAAAAGAACCAAAGAGCTTTAAAGAAGCTATGTTGGATCCTAACTTTAAGGAAGCCATGTCAGTAGAGGTGGAGGCACTTGAGGAACAGGGAACGTGGGACGTAACAGCACTACCTAGAGGAAAGAAAGCGTTAATGTGTATGTGGATCTACAAGTACAAATACAATGCTGATGGGAGCATTGAGAGGCCAAAGGCTCGTCTGGTTGTTTGCGGGAACAGGCAAGTAGAAGGAGAAGACTACGATGAGACTTTCGCTCCTGTAGCCAAGTTAACTACGGTACGAACCCTCCTGGAAGTGGCTGCAGCCAAGAATTGGGAAGTACATCAGATGGACGTACACAATGCTTTCCTCCATGGGGATCTGAAAGAAGAAGTGTACATGCAGATGCCTCCCGGTTTTCAAGCAAGTGCGCCGGGTATGGTCTGTAGGCTAAGAAAATCTTTATACGGTCTGAAGCAAGCATCGAGGTGCTGGTTCGCAAAGCTGACAACTGCGTTGAAGAAGTTTGGCTTTGTACAATCCTACTCTGACTATTCATTGTTCACATACATCAAGGGAGAAAAATCGCTGCGAGTACTCATTTATGTTGACGATCTGATTCTAACTGGTAATGACGCAACCATGATGAGCAAGTTCAAGGTATATCTGAATGAATGTTTCAAGATGAAAGACCTAGGGAGAGCTAAATACTTTCTGGGAATTGAAATCGCAAGGGGACCTGAAGGAATGTTCCTATCTCAGAGGAAATACGCATTGGACATTGTAGCAGAAGCATGGATGCTTGGGTGCAAACCTGTCTCGACTCCTATGGAACAGAATCACAAGCTGTTGTCTGTTGCTGGACCGTTCTACAAGAATCCAACACGGTTCAGGCGTTTTGTGGGAAAGCTCGTGTATCTGTCCATTACGAGACCGGAGCTGAGCTATGCGATTCATGTACTGTCGCAGGTTATGCATAAGCCAAGGGAAGCGCACTGGGATGCTGTCGTGAGAGTGATGAGATACTTGAAGGGGTGTCCAGGGCAAGGGATCATGCTGAATGCTCTGAGTGATCTCCGTCTCCGCATATTCTGTGACGCAGACTGGGCGGCTTGTCCTAATACAAGGTGATCGCTGTCATCGTTCATCACTCTGCTCGGGAACTCTCCAATTTCCTGGAAAACTAAGAAACAAGACACAGTGTCACATTCATCGGCTGAGGCAGAGTACAGATCCATGGCTGCAGCACTACGTGAGCTCAAGTGGCTGAAGAGGCTTCTGCGCGACATGGGTGTACAACACAAGGTACCTATGGAGATGTTCTGTGATAGCAAGTCAGCTCTATACATCGCAAACAATCCTGTGTTTCATGAGCGGACTAAACACATTGAGTCCGACTGTCATAGTGTTCGAGATGCAATACAGGACCGGTTAATTGTGACACGGCATGTGCGAACTACAGAGCAGCTAGCAGACATCATGACCAAGGCGCTGGGTGCTCCTGCGTTTAATTACTTGTTATCCAAGTTAGGTGTTCGTAACCTACATTCACCTACTTGAGGGGGAGTGTTAGCGTTAGCATTGGTTTGGTACGGTTGAGCTCGGTCTGGTTCGACTAGAGGAGCAAGCTTTGTTGGAGTCAAGATAAGATCGTATAATAGTTGTTGTAGAATATACATATAGATTCTGATAACTAAGGATCTATTGTTGAGATCTCTTGTGATGTATATAATCTTGTTGTACGTAATGAATACAACAACACATTCACAACACCTTCTTCCTAAGTTTACAGCAACCCAAACCGGAAACCCCCAGCTAGATACAGCATATGTCTCTGCCTCAGGACTTACCTCACACAAAAGGCTCAGCATGGCGCTTGCTTACGATTCTCTCTTTGGCCTCATCGCTATTTGTATTCGAGTCTTCTGAACCCTTTGTGATCAGTTCATTGAGTTCCTTCGCAGCTAAGAAACAGCTCACAAAGTACGATCCACAACTCAGAATGATTCAGCGAGTAACAAAATCAAGAAAACGAAGGCGATTCACGATAGGAGTTCAATCAAATCGAGAAGTAAACGGATACATAGATCGAAAGCGAGCTGGCGAACCGATATGCTCATTCTTCAAACGATTTGACCAAGTAGACGATCGAGAATCAATGGTGGAAGCTAAGTATTTGCTCTGATACATATTAAGAAAGTTCTAATACAGATGAAAAATACTTTCTCAATTCATCAATGTACGTACAATGTCTGTATTTTTTACATATGGTTTCGTAAAATGAAGCTAAACCAATATTAACCAATGGTTAAGCAAAAGGAAACCTAATAACCTAAGTGTAATCTAATTTAACCGGGTATGGGTATTGTAATAGAAAGAAATCGCAATATACTTTCTGCTTAATGAAGTTTCCATGATAAATACTCAACCGGAAAAAGTTGTTAACAAGACAAGATTTTTTGAAAAGTGAAAAAGTGAAACTGAGAAATGCCTAACACAATGTGAAAAACTCTGGAACGAAAAATTGGAGTTTTGAGGTTATAAAAAAATTAATAATAATTGGAGTTTTTATTTTATTTTTGAAAAAAGGCTTTCATATTTTAATTGCAGTGCTGAAAATAAAGTTACAAGACTATGAATTTTGACATCATAGAGATCAAAGTCAAGCTTGGGAAAGAAAGATGATTGACAAAATTATATGAGCTAGAGAATTAAAGCAAAAAACCCTGAGCATCTGAAGAAATTGAGACAGGGATAATAATAATTGGAGTTTGAGGATGACTTTTGCAAAGGTTTATCCTTTCACATGCTTAAACTAGAATCATTGACTTTTGCGAGGACCTTTTTGATCACCAAGACTTGATTTCTCATTGTCAAAATAAATGCAATGTGCTGACTCGTTCTCATTGTCTACCACATGATCCGATAACTGATTAACTGCACACCCATCTGACGCGTACGTTTCTTTCTTATCGTCGCTTTGGTCTGGGTCCACAAAAACAGTTGTTCACATGTTCTCTCATTTAATTAAATTATCTTTGAAAAAGTCCATAGGAAGACTTGACCTGGTCCAGCTCTTTACAGAAAAATGTTCTTTTATTATAAAAAGTGCGCAAGCTGGACATGTCCATCACATACCATTCAAGTCAAAACATCATCTGTGTTTCCAAATTGTGGAGAGCTGATGATTCCAAGCAAATTTTATTGTTTTGGTGGTATAGTTACCATGTTTTTCTTCTTTTTCCTCCACCCCTTACCAAACACATTTGCTTCTCCTACACGTTCCTTGTGCCGCCACGACCAAAGAGATGCACTTTGGGAGTTGAAAGAGGAGTTCCCGAATCATGCCAACGATGACGAACGTGTAACAACACTTTCATGGAACAAAAGCGTGGACTGCTGTTCTTGGTCGGGTGTCACATGTGATGCTGTACTGGGACAGGTGATATCACTAGAACTCCAATCTTATTCTAGTGTCAACACGTCTCTGAAAGCTAGCAGTGGCCTTTTTAAACTCCAGCATCTAAGTGACCTAGACCTTTCACATTGCAGTCTCAGTGGAGAGATACCTTCCTCCATTGGAAATCTGTCTCACCTTACATATCTTGATCTTTCTTTTAATCAATTCGTAGGTGAAATTCCAATTTCAGTCGGTGACCTAAACCAACTAAGGTACTTGAGTCTTTATAGTAATGATCTAAGAGGTAATATCCCTAGTTCATTTGCCAACTTAACGAAGCTTTCAGATCTGAACCTAAAATCAAATCAATTCACTGGTGGGGCATTAATATTAGCCAATTTAACCAGCCTGTCCGAGTTAAACCTCTCTTACAACAACTTCAATTCCTCTATTTCTGTGGACCTAAGTGGACTCCACAACTTGGAGCGATTCATAGGAAATGACAACTCATTTTTTGGACCTTTTCCCTCATCCCTGCTCATGATTTCTTCATTAGGAATGATTGCCTTAGATCGAAACCAATTCGAGGGACCTTTAGATTTAGGGAATATGTCTTCATCGTCAAATCTTGGTTCGTTAGATGTTAGCTACAACAAGTTTAGTGGGCTAATCCCACCATCTATATCGAAATTACACAGTCTTGCAGTTTTAGATCTTAGTCATAACAATTTCAAAGGAATAGTCCCTAGATCTATATCTAGTTTAGTCAACCTCACTTCCCTTGACCTTTCCTATAATAAGTTGGAAGGTCAAATTCCATCTCTTTTGTGGAGATCGTCTATGTTGTCATCTTTGGATCTTTCTCATAACCTGTTCAGCAGCTTCAACAAATCAGTAGAAGTTGTTGATGGAGCATCATTAAGAGAGTTACGTCTTGGTTCAAATTCACTCCAAGGACCATTTCCCCAATGGCTCTGCAAGCTAAAAGATTTATGGGCCTTAGATCTTTCCAACAACCATTTCACCGGTACCATTCCTCAATGTTTGAAGAACTCCACTTCTCTGTCAGAGTTAAGGCTGCGAAACAATAGTTTAAGTGGATTTCTACCAGATATATTCACCAATCTCACTGACCTAAGATCACTTGATGTCAGCCACAACAATTTTGTGGGAAAGCTTCCAACATCCTTGATCAACTGCACGTACATGGAGTTTCTGAGTGTGAAAGGAAACAAGATCAATGACACCTTTCCGTTTTGGTTGGGCTCTTTGCAAATATTAAAGATACTTGTGCTTGGATCAAACGCATTCCACGGACCAGTCTATAACCCGACAACCTATTTGGGGTTCCCAAGTCTGCGGATCATCAACATAGCCAACAATAACTTCGTTGGGTCATTGCCACAAGACTATTTCACCAACTGGACTCAAATGTACATGGTGTGGAGTAATGAAGATTCACCAGAATCGGAGTACATGGGGGATGATTCCCTTATATATGAAGATTCGATTGATTTGGTGTACAAAGGAGTGGAAACGGATTTCAAGCGCATCTTTCAAGCCTTCAAAGTCATTGATTTCTCTCGAAACCGGTTTTCTGGACATATCCCTGGATCCATTGGTCTACTGAGCGAGTTGCGTTTTCTCAACCTGTCAGGAAATGTATTCACAGGCAACATCCCACCATCCTTGTCGAATATTACAAAGCTTGAAGCACTAGACTTATCGCGTAATAACTTGTCTGGTGAAATTCCTCAAGGTCTCGGGAAGCTCTCGTTTCTGTCGTACATTAACTTCTCCCACAACCACCTACAAGGATTGGTGCCACAGAGCACACAGTTTCAAAGTCAAAACTGTTCTTCATTCATGGGTAACTGTGGACTATATGGACTCGAGAAAATATGTAAAGAAAACCATGTCAATGTCCCCGTTCTTACATCGCAGCCACTTCAGGAATCTTTGTCGGATTCGAAAGAGCCAGTACTGAACTGGATAGTAGCCGCAATAGCATATGGACCTGGTGTGTTTTGTGGATTAGTCCTCGGACTTATATTCACTTCATACAAACATGAGTGGTTCATAGCTCTTTAATTCTATCTCTCACGATTCTACAAGTTTGTACTCTGGTAAAAAGTTTGTCATTGTAATTTTATATTGGTAATTTTCTGATAAATGTTGTTAGTGTTTCGTAATGTTCTCAGTTCTCAGCATTTTGTAATGTAGTTCGTCTATGTGATTATATTTTTAATTGTTTTGATTTATATTGTAATATATCATTTTATCTTTCAGCCAGTGCTTAATATGCTCATTATTTTTAGCTAAAATATTTAAGTTAGATGAAATCAATATTTTCATATCCATTTTGGACATGCGGTTTCACAAATAAATTTGGTGACTCGTATATAAGAGGGTTTGGATATAATGAAAAACTTTTAAGTAAAATTCTGTTAAGATCTAAAACAATCGTTATCAAACCGTGATATGGTTAACGAGTTACTCTCTGTGTTAAATGCAAAGAAGGCAAAGCTCAGAGCACTAAGGGACAAAGAAGATTCAGGGAGAGAAATTGAAGAGGTAACGTCGGCATAAAAGGTAAAAGCTCTGAGAGTGGAAGAAGCGACAATGAACAGAGTGAGGAAGAGGCCTCAAAGAAGCCAACAACAAGCAGCCAAGCCCAAGGCCGGAAGAGAGCTGCAAGCTGCAAACAAGCAGCAAAGCCCAAGGCCCCTGTGATTGTTTGTCATATATTCCATTTGCAATAGTTAGGACAAGAAAAATATTTGAGTGAAATATTGCATGTGAAAGTTAAGGTAACATGCCCGCCCAATACAGAAAAAGGAAGAAATTTCAAGGCCCTTCAGATCATCAAGACTTGATTTGTCATTGTGAAAGTAAACTCAATGTGCTGACTCCTCAACCACATGATCGTGTCTTGTCGTCGCTTTTGTATATTTGTACTTAAGTTTTAATAGTATACTAGATTTTGATCCGCGCTTAGGAAGCGCGGGTTTAATTTTAGAATTGAATTATTATTATTTTAAATGAATTTTTATAAGATAATGTAGATTCACATAAACAATATTGGCATTTATTGTTTAATTCAATAGACATAAAATTATTATATATATATATATATATATATAT
>NC_027756.1:4025826-4028115 GCF_000695525.1 Brassica oleracea var. oleracea
TAGAAACAATTCTGGTCACATTTATTTATCTTTATTTTAACTATCAAAATACCCAAAAATAAAACAAAGTATATACAATATTGTTACATGTTTAAATTCCGTAAAAAGTTGATAACAATGAATTTATTAAATTACAAAAGTTGTGACATACATCACAACTTATATCTTTCTATACCATTAAAAGGAAATCATCTCAAAAATCTACTTGCAAAATGCTGCACTCCTTCATTAACTATAAGTTATTCTTCAGTCATATAATAATTTAGTCTAACATAATCGTTTTAATAATTATCCTTACAATATAATGACATATTATTTTTGTGCCATCATATTTTCAGAAATTCTTTTACCTTTAACAATTTTTAATACTTCAGCCTTATACAGTAGAACATCTATAAATTAATATTCGATAAATTAATAATCCTTATAAATTAATAAATTTCGCCGGTTCCAATTTGGACCGGTTCAAAATTTGACACAAATCGATAAAATAATAAGATAATAATTTTTTAGAAAATTATATGTAAATATATGGTCCCATGAAAATTATAAATTAATAATTTATATGTATACATTTTATATAATTAATAACCTATTATTATATAATTTGTTTTATATTCACAATGTAAGTATCTTTATATTCTCTTAACACTTCATATATTTTTGATAAAATTTAGTAATATTATATCTAAAACCACATTTAAGCTCTATGCAATATATAGTATATACACCAAATAATATAATAAAATTAATATAAATTTCAAATTTCAGAAATAACAATTAATGTCTATACACTAAAATCAAATATTTTCCTTATCTTAAAATAAGAAATCTAAATAATTTTTTTTTTGTAATTACTATCTCTATAAATTAATAAAATTTCAAAATTCCAAGATTATTAATTTATAGAGGTTCTACTCTGGTTAACACACACCCACCTATATATTAACAACTCGACTACCACCTAAGCATACTAATATTTAACGGCTCATTTTATTAAATTAATACATCTACCTATTAATATATCTAACACACACGACCTACTTACATTTTGTCGAGCTTACTTCTTAGTTTTCCTATTCTAATCATCCTCACTCAGTACATGATTCACTTAGTATTATTAGAATCTCATCAAAAATATATCGTTCAATGATATCAATATATTGATTGAATAAATATCAACCCCAGAGAAAATATATATTTGGGTTGAAAAAGATATATATTTTCCAAATATATAGGGGGATATAAAATTAACCCCATAACTGATGCTAACATTTCCAAATATATAGGTAACAATAAATGTCTACGATATCAATACATAAATTATGATTAGAGAAATATTCGGTTATGTACTGTTATTAGTTAAATATTATGGTAAGACCAAAAATATTGTTAGTTAATGAAATTGTCCAAACAACTTTTATAAGTAGATTTTTTTTAGACTCCTTCCCTTTTAATAGTATTGATTGATAACATTAGAACAAAATAAACGCAATGTGTCTTGACTCCTCAACCACATGATCGTGTCTCCTCAACCAAATATCCTAATGTTATGAAAATTATATAAACAATTAACAGTTCTAAAACCTTGAAATCTATGGAGGCAATGCAACACAAACGTTGAGTTTTTGTTAATATAAATTTTATTTCACCAATGTTTCTTGTTTTAACATCGTTACATTAATTTCATCCCATTGTTTTTGAAGTTTTGGTTATCATCTATTTTTCCTGTAAGACTGTAAATCTAAATACTACATTATACAAGTTTGTAACAAAAAGAATATTTTTCCTAAACTATGATATATTTTAATTTTGGAGTGAAAAATAAAACAACAATGTTAGGACAAAACATATCAAATACAGAGTATTTGCAAAACTGATTTATAGATTCATCAATTTTAGGATGAGTTTGTCCAACTAAGATAACTCAGATACCTGCTGCTCAACAGGATCCGGGGGTCATGCCAGTTCATCTATTGGTTCAACAACCAGGTCGAGAGCATCTCCCGGTTCTCCAACCCAATCCACGACGAGGCCATAGCACTTGGTTAGTATTTTTTTTATTTGTACCATTATGTTTTTTTCCTTTAATTAACTTGCTAACTTGTATTTTTTTTAAAGGTTCACCAAGTCGAAAAATGGCATTAGCCGGAGCATCAACCAGATGATGTACTCCATGCTCCGTTTTGGATATCCAAAGTGGAGTGTGATCCCTTCCGACGAACGAGAGTTGTGGTTTCATCAGTTTGCGGTATAGTAACTCTTCATTTTTTTAAAGTTTTTACATTT
>NC_027756.1:4029403-4039584 GCF_000695525.1 Brassica oleracea var. oleracea
TCCGTCGGTATATTCCGACGACCAATGTCCGTCGGAATACACAGAGGAATCCACTACGTCGGAATTGTCCGAGGAACGTTCTCCGTCGGTAAATAGTTTTTCCGATGAACTTTGGTCTCGTGTGTCCGCATCGTAATATCGTCGGAAGTTCGTCAGAATGACGTTTCTCGGTATTCGTCAGAAAGTCGTCGGAAGTTCTGACGAAATTCCGACGAATTTTTTTTTTCCGACAAAACGATACCGACGGACAGGTTCGTCAGAAATTCGTCGGAATCGGTCTATTCCGACGAATTTCTGACGATTTCGGCCATCAGAATCTCCCTGTTTTCTTGTAGTGGATCGAGTATGTGCTGGAAAGGCGCTAAGAGGTAAGGAAATGGACTGATTAGGTACATGGTTAGCTCAATTATACTAGGGGCCCTCGGGAATTTTTTTTTAAGAAAATGACTAGGATAGCATTAAAATTTTTTTTGTCACAAATATAACTTTAAAGAATAAAAATGACCAAAATAGCACTTAATGTTTTATCAAAAGAGATGAATATGCACTTATACCCCAATGGTAAATTAATTTAGACATTAGGGTTTAGAGTTAAGGAGTGAAGTTTAGGATTTAGGGTTTAGGGTTTAGAGTTTAAGGTTTAGAGTTTGGAGATGGAGTTTAGGGTTTAGAGTTAAGGGGTGGGGTTTAGGATTTAGAGTTTAGGATTTAGGGTTTATAGTTTAGGGTTTAGGGTTTAGAGTTTAGGGTTTAGAGTTAAGGGGTAGGGTTTAGGATCTAGAGTTTAGGGTTTAGGGTTTAGGATTTAGGGTTTAGAGTTTAGGGTTTAGAGTTGGGGAGTGGAGTTTTGGGATAAGATTTCAAATTTTGAAAAAAAAAAAAAAATTTTAATTTTTCAAAAGATAAAATGATATTTTGGTCATTTTAGTTTTTGATAGCTATTTTTGTGACATGAACTTAGAAATGTGTCATTCTGGAGATTTGCCCTTTTTTTTCCGACCCTATAATAGTTACTGTTTATATTTTAATGGTAAAAAGTTCACATCTGCTCTCGATGGACGTAAACGGGTAACCTCGTCGTTCCTTGATTCCTCGCTTTGATGATTTCAATTATATTGGATATCTTGTGTGCTGAAGAATAGTTTTTTTTTTTTTGCTAAAAGTGTGCTGAAGAATAGTTGCCTCTTATTGTGTTGGATGTTCTTTTTGTGGGTTTATATGATTCTATTTTGGAAATGTATATGATTAAGAGAAATACCTCAGAATAGTTTTACAAAGATTTCATCACAAAAATAATTTTGAAGGGTCAAAACGATTTAAATAGGTTTAACTAAAGAGGTAAAATGTGGGGGGAATATTTTGAAAAAGAATTTTTGGAAAAATTGAGAAAAAAGATTTTTGAATACTGAATAAATAAAAAATATTTTATTAACTTATTTTATTTAATAATAATAAAATATATAAAAAGTAAATGCTTTTCTAATTTTTTTCTAAATCTATAATGTTTTTTGAATGATAAAATATATAAAAACAAATATATTTTAGTCAAAAAATTACTTTTAAAATATAAAATTTATTTTTGGATATAAACATATTTTTTAATTATTATTAAATAAAATAAATTAATTAAATATAATAATTTTTTGAATATTGAATATTTATTGGAGAACATTATCATTTTGTAAATGCGTTTCTAAATGTTTTTCTAAAAACTATGTTGATTCTATATGGACTGCATGTGAAAAGTAAACGTAACGCGCCCGCCCAATACAGAAAAGGAAGAAATTGCAAGGCCCTTTAGATCATCAAGACCTGATTTGCCATTGTGAAAGTAAACGCAATGTGCTGACTCCTTCTCAACCACATGATCGTATCTTGTCGTCGCTTTAGTATATCTAAATAAAAGGTTTGGTTAGTATCCTCCACAAAAACAATTGTTCAGCTTTTTCCTCCTTCAACTAGTTATCTTTGAAAAGTCAGTAGGAAGACTTGCCAAGTCAAGCTCTTTTATATAAAATGTTCCTTTATAACAAGAAGTGTGCAAGCTATAGGCATGTCCATCACATACCATTCAAGTCTAAAAATCAACTTTGTTTCCAGATTGTAGAGAGATGATGATTCGAAGCCAACCTTATTGTTTTCGTGGTATAGTTACCATTTGTTTCTTCTTTTTCCTTCACCCCTTACCAAACACCTTTGCTTCTCCTACACGGTCCTTGTGCCGCCACGACCAAAGAGATGCTCTTTTGGAGTTAAAAAAGGAGTTCCCGAGCCATACCCTCAATGACAAGCTTGCAACAACACTTTCATGGAACAAAAGCGTCGACTGCTGTTCTTGGTGGGGTGTCACGTGTGATGATGTACTGGGACAGGTGATATCACTAGAACTCCAATCTTATTCTACTGCCAACACGTCTTTGAAAGCTAGCAGTGGTCTTTTTAAACTTCAGCATCTTCGTCACCTAGACCTTTCAGATTGCAGTCTCCATGGAGAGATCCCTTCCTCCATTGGAAATCTTTCTCATCTTACATATCTTGATCTTTCTTTTAATCAATTCATAGGAGAAGTTCCTCCTTCAATCGGTAACCTTAACCAACTAAGGTACTTGAGTCTTTGGAGTAATGATCTCAAAGGTAATATTCCCACTTCGATGGTCAACTTAACGAAGCTTTCAGATTTGGACGTAAAGGGAAATCAATTCACTGGTGGGGTTATAATATTAGCCAATTTAACCAGCCTGTCCGAGTTAAACCTCTCTTACAACAACTTCAATTCCTCTATTTCTGTGGACCTAAGTGGACTCCACAACTTAAAGCGATTCATAGGCGATGGCAACTCATTTTTTGGACCTTTTCCCTCATCCCTGCTCATGATTTCTTCATTACGAATGATTACCTTAGGTGGAAACCAATTAGAGGGACCTTTAGATTTAGGGAATATGTCTTCATCGTCAAATCTTGGTTCGTTAGATGTTAGCTACAACAAGTTTAGTGGGCTAATCCCACCATCTATATCGAAATTACACAGTCTTGCAGTTTTAGATCTTAGTCATAACAATTTCAAAGGAATAGTCCCTAGATCTATATCTAGTTTAGTCAACCTCACTTCCCTTGACCTTTCCTATAATAAGTTGGAAGGTCAAATTCCATCTCTTTTGTGGAGATCGTCTACGTTGTGGTCTTTAGAGCTTTCTCATAATATGTTCAGCAGCTTCAACAAACCAGTAGAAGTTGTTGATGGAGCATCATTAAGAGAGTTACGTCTTGGTTCAAATTCACTCCAAGTACCATTTCCCCATTGGATTTGCAAGCTAAAAGATTTATGGGCCTTAGATCTTTCCAACAACCAATTCACCGGTTCCATTCCTCAATGTTTGAAGAATGCCACTTCTCTGACAGAGATAAGGCTGCAAAACAACAGTTTAAGTGGATTTCTACCAGAGTCATTCAGCAATCTCACTGGCCTAAAATCACTTGACGTCAGCCACAACGATTTGGTGGGAAAACTTCCAAGATCTTTGATCCATTGCAAGCTCATGAGGCTTCTGAATGTGGATGGAAACAAGATCAATGACACCTTTCCGTTTTGGTTGGGCTCTTTGCAAATATTAAAGATCCTTGTGCTTCGTTCAAATGCATTCCATGGTCCAGTCTATAACACTACAACCTATTTAGGGTTTCGAGGTATGCGGATCATCAACATAGCCAACAACAACTTCGTTGGATCATTACCAAAAGATTACTTTGCCAACTGGACTGAAATGTCAATTGTGTGGAGTAATGAAGATTCACCAGAGTCGGAGTACATGGGGGATGATTCCCATATGTACGAAGATTCCATTGATTTGGTGTACAAAGGAGTAGAAACGGATTTCAAGCGCATCTTCCAAGCCTTCAAAGCCATCGATTTTTCTGGAAACCGATTTTCCGGACATATCCCTGGATCCATTGGTGAACTGAACGAGTTGCGATTTCTCAACTTGTCAGGAAATGCATTCACAGGCAACATCCCACCTTCCTTGTCGAATCTTGCAAAGCTTGAAGCACTAGACTTATCGCGTAATAACTTGTCTGGTGAAATTCCTCAAGGTCTCGGGAAGCTCTCGTTTCTGTCGTACATCAACTTCTCCCACAACCACCTACAAGGATTGGTGCCACAGAGCACACAGTTTCAAAGTCAAAAATGTTCTTCATTCATGGGTAACTCCAGACTATATGGACTCGAGAAAATGTGTAATGAAAACCATGTCAATGTCCCCGTTCTTACATCGCAGCCACTTCAGGAATCTTTGTCAGATTCGAAAGAGCCAGTACTGAACTGGATAGTAGCCGCAATAGCATATGGACCTGGTGTGTTTTGTGGATTAGTCCTCGGACATATCTTTACTTCACACAAACATGAGTGGTTCATAGCTCGTTAAGCCTATCTCTCACGCTTCGTCAACTTTGTACTCTGGTAAGTAGTTCGTCAAGTGTTTGTTCATTGTAATTTTATACTTTGTAGTATTATAATAAATGTTGTCAATGTTAACAGTTGTACTGTTCACAGTTCTCGCTATTTTGTAATGCGGTTCGTCTATATGTTTCTCAGTTGTCTTTAACAAAATCTCTAGAAAAATCATGTGTTAGTAACGGTTTCTCTAGAAACGTTATGTTTTGTGCATATAAATAGGATTTAGTATTATGGGGGAATTAAGAGGAAAAAAGAAATGTAGTCTCTATTTCTGCTAATAAACAAAAAATAATAAATTATAAAACCACAAAGCAAGAAATTTGAATAAACCTGAATGACGCAAGATGTTTGACAAAACAGTCGAAAGTTGGGACTTACTGTTGAAGCGTGCTATACAAAGTTACCATACTTATACTAACATTTAAGGGTTAGGGAGTGGGAACTTAACGAAGATCTATGCTATTAAAATAGATTTTACAACTTTCTATCATGTGTGATTTTTTTATAAACGGATATTTCCAAAAAAAATGTATTTAATGTATTTTTTATATCTGTACTATTTCAACATGATATTTCTAATGTTTCCAAAGATTTGTTGATCTTTCTAATGTTTTCAAAGATTTGTTGCCTCATTTTAAGGATTATTAAGCTTTTTTGGTAAAATTATTTAGATATTTGTTATTTGGTACAACTTAATCATTTTCTATTTATTTTTCTATTTAATCTTCATGAAAATATTATAAATATTTACCTACGATCTCTCTTATATATCATTTCCTTTTAGTTACGTAAAGTAACCAATTTTGTTAATATTTTAGAATAATCCATCAGTTTACACTAATTAATTGGTAGTGGCATGCGATGATAAGAAATAATAAAGGGAAATTGCCGCGTATACTACATTCATAATAAATGATAAATATAATCCCGTTTACTAGCATGTGCAAGCTTGGAAACATTGCAGGATTGAGTAAATCATCACGGGCAAGCAAGACACGATCTTTTACCCCCAAAAAAAAGGTTCCTCTATGATTAATACTCCACAGGAAGAAGTTGCGAGCAAGACACGATCTTTTGACAAGATGAAAAGTGAAGCCGAGAAATGCAATGTGATAAATTCTGCTATGAGAAAAACAGAGCTTGAGGGTGCAACTTATACAAAGGCATGTCCTTCATTGCTTAAACTAGAATGCTTGGCTTTTCTAGTCTCCTAATTGTTTCTTTTTCTTTTGGGACAGAGAGAAGAAGTCTTTTTGGAAAGGATATATTGTCTGTGTTTTAGCACTCCTTTTTAATGTCTATGTATGTACTTTCAAAGAAGGCAACAACAACAAGAGGCAGCAGAGCCCGTGGGCGGAAGAGAGCTGCACAAGAGATTCCCCTGCCTTGAAAATTTAGGTAATAGATTCCATTCCAAGTTTTGTCAAGCTTAATATATCCAGGAGAAAAAAAAAACATCTTTTAGATGAAAATTGCTCGAATTGTACTGTTCTGTGAAAAAGTAAATGCACATGCAACGCCGTTTTGATCACCATGACTTGATTTGTCATATGTAAGTTCATTTGTCATAAAATATTTATATGATACCTAAAAAATAATTAAATCCGAACCAAAATTATCCAACCTTTAAATGAGCTTGGTTCCAAAATGAATCTTGTAGAGTTATAAAACCATGAAAGTTCAGCAATGGTTGCATTACTTGCCATGCACGGCTTCGTTCTAAAAAAAAATCTTAAAATATATTAATTATATAACTGGTATTTGTAAGACAGAGATTGCGAAAAAAAAACAATCTGAAATTGTTTGACCACCAAAACTTGATTTGATCATTCGCACCCGTTTTGGCGAACAAGTAAACACCAAGAATTTAAGATATTTGAAAAAAAAACTAAGAAATGTTGAATCATTTGTTATATAATCGATATATGCTCTTAAGCTTTATTTTAACAACAGTGAAAAAAAAATATGTTATTAACTGTGGTTAAAAAGTATTAATAAGTTAAAACAAAAACTGAAATATAAAAATAAATATAAAAAATTACACTCTCCCGCTGGAGAGACAATATATATTGTGTTGGCTACTTCATTTCTTCTTCTCTCTCAGATTTTGCAGAAGAAGAATGGCTGAAGAACAACTTTACCAGCAGATGTGCTCAACGAAGCCACTGATAGTTGTAAGCTCTTATCATCACCATCTTCTTCTTCTTATGATTCTCGATCGTTTATTACCTCTTCCTCGTTTAGGTTTATATTATCCATCGATCATAGCTCGTTGCTCATATAGTAGCTTCTAATCTCTGTTTCTGACTGTGATTATCGGTTAAGCTCCTCAATCCATGATCCATCGATCTGTTTGCTTAGCATGATGATTCCGATGGAAACTGACTGTTATCGTTTGTTCATAAATTAGTTTCGACTGTTGTTGTAACTTCTAATGATGTTAGATCATCCTTTGAGTTGAAAGATAGATAGATTCTCTTCGCATACTCTAACCGTGAAGCTACTACATTCTCTTTAGCATGCTCTATGTTGTTATACTGCTTCGATTCTGAGTTTAAACAGTTTATGCTTCGCATTTACTTTTTATCGTTTACATTGTTCATATATTAGCTTCGCTTGTTCTTGTAACTTCTAATCATCAAGATCTGTAATTTTCGAAAGCAGTACTGTTTGTTGTTAGATCACCGATAGATTCTCTTTCGCATACTCTATATATGCTGCTTTACTCTGAAGATATAGATTCTCTTTCACATGCTCTATGCTTTTAACTTTGCCTCGATTCTCAAGATGAAAAACGTATACCGTAAGCCTTTACTTTGAATTCATCGCTTGTTGTTGTGAATCATCGTGTGATCTCTAGTTTTGGTATTCATTATGCCTATCAAGGCATTCTTTGGGATGTGCTTGGTTGATGTTGTTGCCTATTTGAGGTAGAGCTTACTGTATCTCTTTTTTGGTTAGATTTCTCGAGTTTAGGATCTGATTCTATTTTCTTACCATGATTAATCCAATGAAAAAGATTACTGTTTGCGCTTACTGGAGTTCTGAAAACCTGATATGATGTACCTTTGGTGTTTGTTTAGTCTACGAAACACTTTGGTGTCCTTGTGGATTGTTACAATGCTTTTTTTTACAGTGATTTTTCAGGGTCTGATCCATGAAGGACATGTTCAACTCCTACATGCTGCTGGAATATCTAGCTACACTTTGCTGATAACCCATATGAGGGAGAATGATGGAGTGGATGTCTTAGCTTCAGCCACACTCAACATCATAATTGCAGAAACAGACCGCATTAGGGTAAGACGAAACAACTTGTTTTTTTTTTTAAATTAATTGTTTCCTTTCATTAATTGCATGTCTCAATATATCAACCTTTACTCTCTTTTGTAGGCTTTGAGAACCGCTGAAAAGAACCTCCAGACTACTGCCTCCAACATTGGGAAAAAGGATCAAAGGCACAGTTTGAACAAAAACAAGGTCTGTCTATATTCATTATTTTTTCTTACTCTTTTTTCTTACATTTGATCTTATATTGGTATCTGTCTTGAGGAGCTGACTACCGCTCTCGCCTTGCGTCCAGAGACTGCTGCCAACGTTGGTCAGAGAGCGCACTGGACGAGGGAGAAAGAGGCTTGTAAAACACGTGTAGCTAACATGGAGCAAAACAACTGATCGACCTCCACGTATGCATTTCTAAAAAGACTATACGACTTTTAAGAAAAATTCCTTCTATGCAAAATGTTGAGAATGTTTTAGCTTTGTGATTGTACGGTTCCAACAAGGTATTTGCATTGTAGGTTGTGGCTTGGAACCATTCCCACTTGTGAATCCATTTTACAAGGATTTAGACATGATGAACCATACTTTTACATCCTTTTTTTCTTTCTTAAAACAAGTTTAACATATAGTTTCATACCCTCAAATTTGAATATGTATCAAACCCATGATTCAGGTATTAATTAAATATCTATGTTTCAAGATTAAAGAACACGAATGCAATTAAAATTCACTTTGTGTATTATATTGTGGACATTAAATTATTAGGCATAGATATCAGAAACAAGCCTAAGTTTTAATTTATGAAATATTCTCTTTCCCGTTGATTTGATAACTGAATAACTTGCAGATGAAAGTTTAAAAAATTAATTTAGCAAAAAAAAAGAAGTTAAAAAAAATACTCAGACTATATATTTACCCTCTCCGCCGAAAAAGAACCAGTTAGTACTAAGTAATGTATAGTAACTGTAAACATGGTGGATCATTCAAAAGAAAATACATGATCACTTTTAAGTTAAAATTTACTTGAAGTTGAATTACAAAAAGAAATTGAACTAATGGGAATCATTTACCCTTTCATCCTCCCATGTTGAGCTCAAATTTCGTTAGGTCTATTATGCAAGCACCAAAAAAATATACAATTCAAACATTTAATATTTCACCATGTTATTTCTTTTAGTTCATACCGAATGCATGTCCTAAACTATTTTAAATATTGTATAGTATCAGGTTTGATACCGAGCTACTGATGTCCGCACATGTACCTTAGTACATCTCCAACTCAACTCTATTTTCCCCTCTAAAATAGTGTATACCTATCTTTTACTCTATATATAGAGTAATTTTTTATTTTTTGTTCAGCACTGTATTTTTCACTCTAAAATAGAGTACCATTGGAACAATATTCAATTCTATTATAGAGTTATTCTATTTTAAAGGAAAAAATAAAATAAACCAATGAAAATGGTTAAGTTAATTAAATATATATTATATCGCTTATAGTTTAGAATAGGTCAACAATCTCCAAACACGATGGATGCAAAGGTTTCTTATACATCGCCAATGGAAAATGCTTAACTTTAATCTTTGCCATGGGAGAAACGTGCAGCCTCATTTGACTATGTTATATGATATTTAGTATATTATATTTTAATTATGTTCGCTATGCAATGTGACACGTTTATACTCACGTTCACACAAGTGAAAAAAGAAAAATGTTAATATTTGGTTCTAATTGTCAAATCAACTATTCATAGTTATATTCTTAATTTTTTGACATCTTATGAATATTGAGCAAAATTGTCTATATAAAAGTGATGTTTAAGGTTAATTTATTTGTTTCTTAATATGGAACCCACAACCCGACCTTCCTTCTTCTCAAGTTACTCCCCAAATTTATCATAGAAATCTAAAATGTACGGTAAAAACGTACTTCAAGCTGTGAGGTATCCCATTTAGGGGCAGTGGGGAGCGACACGTACTAGAGAAGCATACAAGAGCAACTTCGTTGCAAAGTTATCAAAGAGTATCTATCTATATATATATAAAGACGTTGGTGACCCTCCTGTGATGCCACGTGAAAAGTCGTCATCCTAAAAGCGACACATGTCCCCTTTCACAAAAACGGTGCGTTTCTTTTATTTTTGTTTGTGTTCCGTCTGGGTTTTCGTTTTTTTCTGGTGTCATTATTTTAGTTTATAAAGTCCAGTCCACTAAGAATTAATTCCAAATGTATATTCGAGACTTATACATATTGGACTACTTTGTTAAATTGGGCCAAATTTTAATCTTAACAAAATAATAAAGTAGAAAATATAAAACGATTTTAAATCAATAAAATATTACAAACGAAAATAAACAGAAATTATAATAAATATAAATATAGAATACTTATGTCGGTAGAAGAAGATATGACAATAATGGCGATGGTGGAAGAAATGACAACGGT
>NC_027756.1:4039643-4040302 GCF_000695525.1 Brassica oleracea var. oleracea
ATGTGTAAATGGTTCTCCACGTTCTTCTCCAAGAAGTCAGATCTGAAACATGCAAATGAAAAGGAAAAATAAGTCAAGGATAGAAAAAGGCGACGACAAGAAAATGAGTGTGTTGGGAAGAAAATAAGTCAAAGATCCCATAAGTTAACGCAACTATTGGATTTAAAAGCAAAGGATGTATGATCAATGAAAGAAAAGAAACAATATATTAAAAGAAATTAAAGTAAACGTCAAAGCATAAAGAAAAATCTTCTTTTTTCAAAAAAAAAAAGATCTGAAGAAGTTAAGAAAAGATCTGAAGAAATTGAAAAAAGAAAATTGCAGGAGTCGAAAAGAAAGCGAAGAAGAAAATAAAAACAAATTAAGGAAGAAGAACGATTTGATGAATAAATCTATCTTTTCCTATTCTTTTTTGGTAACTGGAATAAATCTATCATACAATAAAACCACTTTATAACAAATATTTTATAAAACTAATAATATTTTATAAGAAATTATTAAATCGAGTATTTTATGAAACGAACTACGTGTCATCTTTCATAGGTTTTGTATGTCGAGGGATTGGTGAACAAATATCGTCTCAGTGAATATTGTCTCAGTGGCCCAAAAAAAATCTCTAACTAACACACACAAATAGTAATCTTTGCTAAGAGAATAAT
>NC_027756.1:4041417-4059937 GCF_000695525.1 Brassica oleracea var. oleracea
GTCCAACCCTTCTGAGCTTTATACGAAGACATCGTTTTCAGAAATACAAATACTAATAGTTTGAGACCCTTTACTCTGTTATTTAATAATTGGTTTCAAATACAGAGTCTCTAATATGTATTTAGTGTGTTAATTAGATGTTAATATTTATGTTTAACTAATATTCCATCTTTTTTTATAATTTCTAACAATTTTCTCTCAAATTATTTAGATAAATTAAATAATGAAAAAATTCAAATAATTTATAAAAAAAACGAAAATACATATAATCTTTTGGATTAAAAGATGACAAATTATGAAACTATAACAATTTAAATCAAATTATATTACATATTGGCCATCTATCGGTTCAATCGATTTAGTTTCGGGTTTTCGTGATTTTTTAAATATGGATATTTTTAAAAACCTAAATTGAATTATCGAACCACCGGATTAATCGGTTTGACCGTGGGTTCGGATCAAATTTAAAAACACTGATTTAAATGCAAAAATATTTTAACTACAAAAATTCTTAAAAAATTAATAAAATATTTATTAAGATGTACAATTTGTCATCATAAAATATTCAGCGCTTGCAAAACGCGGATCAAAATCTGGCTTATATTATTTTCAAATTATCATCCCGCCCGTAGGGCGGGCCGGCCCTAGTCTCAAATAAAATATATGTTGTTGTGTATTTGAAAATTGTAGAAATTAGTTTCTCATTTATATTTGGGAAATTATTGGACTCAAATTAAGTTTTATAATATCTAACGATAGATATATTATATTTTGAATTTGCTACTTTTGAGATATAAACATGAGAACTTTAGGCTGTAGCGGCTCTAAGTGCTAAATAATAGGCCAGGATCGAAAAAAATTAAAATTTATAATACATAGTTTATAATTTATATTCAAATGGTATACTTTTTCATTACATCTGGTAAAGCACAAGCCCTTTCATTGTTTTTTTTTCCTCTTATTTTACAGACGGATTATAACAGCTTTGACAAACTGATAGATGTCGACAATCAATGAGGACTTGTCGGCAAAGATAATTATTAAATATGATTAAACAGCAGGACTAAAAGTCCTCGTCGTCCTCTCCGGCATCATCATCCTCCACATCCTCCGCTGCTTCTTCAGCGATGTCGTCCTCCACAGCATCCAATCCCTCAGCTAACGCAACCCCACCAAGAACTCCGGCCACCGCCCCAACAGCCAGTCCCGTCCCCATCCCACCAAACTTGCTCCCTTTCTCTTTCTCCGCCGTATAACCTGACTGTCCGTACGAAGCGGTTCCGTACGGCTGCGGTGGCGCGTAAGGGTAATCGTAAACAGTTTGCGGCGGCGCGTGAGTGTGTGGTTCACCATAAACAGGTGGCGCGTGAGTATAACCGTATGGTGGCGCGTGGTAAGAACCCGGAGCCGGTTGATACCGAGGCTCTCTGACGGTGACAGTGACGTCGAGTTTGCCGTGGGGTCGCCCGGAGGGGCGTTTGAGTTTGAGGGTTTTCTCCACGGGGACGCCAAAGCCGGCGTCGTCGATGACATCACGGAGGCTGAGATTAGCGGAGCCGATGAGGGGCTTTGTGTTCTCTTCACCGCCCGCGTGCACCACGTCGATGTAGACTTTGTCATCTTCGTAGTCGTCGTTGCCCGGAGGCAAAGGGATGACAAATGTCTGGTTCCACGAGGGACACGTGTCGTCCTCTTCGTCGACTCTGGTGGAGAATTTGTACTTGGGATCGATCCATACGACGGCGTATGGCTTGTTTGGGCCGTTGCGCCAGTTCACGTTCTTGATATTCTTTGCTGATGAGATGGTCACTTCCACTTCTCGGCCACGGGACGACATTTTTCCTTATGGCAAGATTTAATTAGAACCAGAGACAGAGACTTAAGGTAAGTGTTGATATGTATTTATAGCATATCTCTGGGTGTATCATGAACATTCGATTGCTTTTGTTCAAGAGTCTCGATGGATTCTTATCTTTGTTGTTTTACGATTTTGTCCCATGTATATATTGCACGACCATAATCATGCTTGTATATCATTTATATATATTATATAGTTTCAATGAACACTTCATAGTTTGTCAGGTAAAATGAAAAGTTCCTTAGGTATATGCTATGAGAGGAACAACCTTAGGTAGAACCTACAGCGAATAATCAAACACAGGGAGGTATATGCTATGAAAGGACAACCTTATATAGGTAGAAACCTACACCGAATAATCAAAACACGGGAGCCAACACGTCCATTTACTTGATCCAGTTCCTTCATCTATAGTCTACGCGTTATGTCGCCCTCGCCCACCCATATTTTTTTCTAAAATAGACTAGGTACGGGTTATTGGATCTAGTATTTTAGTGGATTTAGAAAAAAAAATTTTACAAATCATTAACAAATCCCTTGATTTCAAAATCAAACAAACAGATTTCACTATCAAATGATATAAATTTTAAAAATCAAAATAAGTGGATTTCACTATCAAATCCGAGTTTTGCGTTGGTAGGGCGAAAAGATCAACCCTACGCAAGAGCTTAACGATAAAGTCTTTCTTTTATTTGTTTCCATGGTCGCTTTAAATTCTAGATCTATACTAACAAGGAACAATCGAAAAACCAATACTTCTAGGGGGTGTTATTGGTTTCTACAATTTTTCTCTAGGGTTGTCGGTATAGACTTCTTATTCGAAAAATACCAATAAGGCAAATCCATTCAAAATAACAAGGTATAACTCAATATTTGCTTCTTTGCATTTTACCCTTTAAAACATTTATAAATCTATGCAAATCCAAATCCAAATCAAATGTTTAAGCAAATCCTTAAAATTGAATAACACCTGATTTGAAAATCTATTTTAGAATCATAAAACCAATAACAATGAATTTGCATATGTATTTTAAAATCATAGAACTAATAACAATAGATTTGACTTGGATTTTCAAATCCATTAAAATGTAGAAACCAATAACACCCCGGATTTTTGAAAATGAATTTTCTTGGAAAGTTTGATACACATCTACTGATATAAGCCTATAGATAATCCAACAGTATTGCAGAAATTAGATCCATGTGTTGTACACATATTATGGTGCAAATCTTTCTTTAGTTGAAATGGGCCACTTTGTTATCCAACTAAAACGTTAGAATGGGCTACATACACCATTAAGTTAGGACGGCCTGCCTATCTCTAACAATACGTACTCTTTGGTCCTTGATCAATATTTTCATGCTTGTGTAACACATCACACAACAATCAAGACAATAGCATACAATCTAATTTAACGGTATAACGGCCGTTTGATGTCAAGAAAAAAAGTTCTAATGGTTTGTGCAATGTGCTTATGTTATCATTGTGCCACCATCCAAATTATGTTCTATGACTGAGTGAGAAAACAATAGAACTGAAAGTGGATGTCTAGTTTCAAACTTTTTCACATATTTTTACACAATTAAAATAAATAAAAATAACAGAGAAGATAGACATGTTTTCATTTGAGAGAAACTCACACTCCACATGCCATTTATCTAGTGATTAAATAATTATATAGATAGGACTAATCTTCTTATATAATGAGAAAACTTGAGATATAGTCTGAAGCCATTTCCAGTAAAGTTTACTCACTTTGGCGTTTAGCATATATCTCAAATTAGTCTTCTAATTTGTTTTATTAACCTGTTTTGGGATCTCAAGATCTTCCACAACACGAGAGGTTTCAAGCTGACCACTTGTCATTAATCTACAAATAACAATAAACTAATATCTCTCTTTCTTATCCTTTTTTACTCTTTTTTCGCATAGGTGAAAAAAATAATTGTATGGCCCAGAAATAGATAAGAAGACAGAGAAGGCCAACCACTCCCATATCTACAAACTCTTTTCTTTCCTCACCAAACCAAACACAAAACCAAACCTCAACTTCAACAGCTTCTGAACAACTCTTGAAACCAAAAACTTCTCTAATGCCGGAAGAAATACGAGAGCACGGTGGTCACACCGATCCTAAACCTTCTCCACCTCCGCCAAAACGTGGCCTCATCAGCCGCAAGAGACAGCTCGTGTTTCTCTCCTTCATGATTCTACTAGCTGCTAAAGGACTCGTTGGTATCGGAGAAGTAGCGTTTGTTATACTGTCTTATATATACTTGTACGAGTTCATCTCCAGGTTTGCCTTCCCACGCAAGCAAAACGAGCAGAGGAGGAGACTCTCAAACCCTAAAAACAAACTCTTTCAAGCTTACTTCCTCGCCACTGCCATCATCGGTTCTCACTCTCTCTTTATCGCATCTTTGTTATTAACGTTTTCTTTTTATTTTTCTTATAAACGTTATCTCTCTCAGGCCTACTCTTCCCGATTTGCTACATCGGAGATGGACTATACCGGGGAGACATCCACGGTGTTAGAGCTGCAGCTCCACATCTTTTCCTCCTCTCCGGTCAAGCCTTCACCGAACCAATTGGTTTCTCCGACCGGTTTGCAACACCCATTGGTATTCTCGGACCGGTTTTCTACAACGCTCGTCGTATCTTCGCTCTGTTGGATTGGGTTAAAGCCGAGTTCGCAGATATTCAGCGTCCAGGTGGTCCAATAAGATTGTACGGAGGAAGAGCTATAGCGTCGGTTAACACCGTCATGTGGTTTTACAATCTGTTTGGTCTCTTGTTGCCTGTGTTTCTTCCTCGGTCTTGTGAGATTTACTTCTCAGCCGACGACAACAAAGTAGATTAAGTAACCTCCCGTCTACTTTCTACTTTAGAATCTCTTATGTTGTGTTTGTGTCAGTGCTTGGTAAAGATTATTGTTAATAAAAGCGACAGTTTATGACTGCATGATTGATATGTCGAATGATAGGTAATGTAGCTAACGATAAATAAATAAGAGATCTCTAATCATTCACATTGGACAGATTCAGGATACAATCCTTCAAACTCTTTGTAGAAAACATGCATCAATATACTTCAGCTGTGACCATATATAATATCTTCAGCTACTGAAAAATATCACCAATCTCCTTCCTTAGCAATCCCTTAATCTGTCAATGCACAATAACATTACACAATCTCTGAGCGATTAAGACAGACAGATAGATGGATAGACATGCAAGTAAGAGAGACAGTGAAGGAATCAATTATAATAAGCTGACCTGTTTTTCTGAGAGTCCGATATCTTTCAAGTCATCAAGCTGCAATGGAAGGTATAAGAATCTTATAAAACAGCTCAAATGAACGTTGCCATTCACGTTTATATTAGACTTACTTCCTTAAATGGTTCGGGAGATTCTTGGCGGAGCTCTACTATGTAAGTAGCTCTCTTCTCTCCAATACCCTGTATCACCATCAATGTAGTCCGTGTCAACGAGTTAGCTACCATACCATAAACAATCATATAAGGACTTGTTGATCAGGCTAGTCATCTAATCTAACCTTTAGCTTCTTTAGATCTTCCCTGTAAGAAAACACAAGAGAAGAGAAAAGTTTACTTCAGTTTACTTCTTTAAAACACAAACATAGATAGGGATTTCACATTGTGTTAAAAAAAAGCCGTAGATCCAATGATTTATAAGTAGAGAGAAACAAACTTACTTGTCTGCTGTGTTTAAAAACTTAAGATACTCTCCAACAGCAGAATTCTGCAACATTCCAAATATTTTTATAAAAAATTGTCTATTAGGCAGCTATCAGATATATAGAGATATTACATAATCACATTAATATTTGATATAAAAAGAACAATTTAAACTATGCTTGTTAGCTCTTCATACCTTCAGTTTAGAGCTGTGTGCACTGAATGTCTTCCAAGGAGTACAGGCAATCTTTGAAGGCATACTTCTCTCAGGTGTTTTTAGCTCAGCTTCAGCGGTAATCTCGCTATGTTGTGGTAGCTCTTCAACATAAGATTTAGTTAGGGCAGTTTGATACTTCTCAGGCGGGGATGGATGGTTTGAGGTATTGCATAGCGACTTTAAAGTCATGGAAAGTTCTCGAAGCTGCATGCTGAGCGGAGGTGATGCAGTTTCATTGGCTAGAAAATAGTTGTTCTCTTTCTCCAAGCTTTCTCCTACAATCAAGAGAGGTGCCAGAAATTAAAATAAGTTTTATGTATATTATAGCTTCTTACATTAATTATCATTAAACTCACAATCTACCTGCATTAACTAGAGTCGGATTTTCTTCAATGACTGAACGGTATTCACCTCTCTCTACTATTTTGGCTGCAATAGAAAGAACAAATATAATAAGAGCTAAATTCCCAGAAAATCAAACTTGTATATCAACTTTCAAGTTTTACCTTTGCATGCAATAGCATCATCACAATAAATGTCTTCTAAAACCTCTTCCTCATGTTTCAGGGGTGTCTCCTGAAGGTTAATGAAAGAGATGTCAGTACTATATGGATATTTAGATGTTGAAATAAAACATAAACCTATAAAAACTACCTTGTGTGTAGGGTCAGAAACTTTTGAGACGAAAGAAGCAGTGGTTGCATAGCTCTAGATATGAAAGAAGAAATATTAGAGATTTTGTTCAAGCAGAAACTAAACAAAGGAAACAATTGTTTGAGATGCAGAGAAATTGTAGATGTACCAGTTCCATGGCTATTTCTGAACTTGATAAAGCTGGGACAGAGTGATCCTGCTAGAGAATCACTGTTAGCATTGAACCACTGAATGTAAATATGTTTTGATGATGTTCATCTAGGTCATACGTTATTATGAAATATTACCTCTTCTACCGTTGAAGATTGAGAATCTGTAACCATTACTGAAGAACAGACTTCCTACATTAAATAATAAAATAGTTGGTAAGTAATGCCTTTGTAATAAATATCCTCCACACAGCTCCATATAGTTAAAGGTAGAAAGAATTTACTTCTTCAGATGAGGAGGCCTGAACTTTCAAGACAACTTTTGGAGTGGAGATTTCCTGCATTAAAAATAAACACAAGTGTTATTCGCAGTGAGAAAGGAATCTGAAGAGAATTATTCTAACCATTCAGAATAAGGAGCTCTACCTTTTTCACTGCCACTCTTGATTTGCCTTCCATCTACAACATCCAAAACAGTATAACTAAACTATTTCTGAACATTTATTAGAATAAGAACACGTGATAAATTACCTTCTTGGAGCTATTTTTACATTTCAACGAATCATTTGCTTCACCAAACAGTTTCCTTCAATCATATGAGAAAAAAATAAATATTATTGTTATGTGATGTTCTGAAACTGATAACATAGTGATTCTGAGGCTTAGAGATGATACTAAGTTCGTTATGAAAGTATAGAACTTTACCTTCCTTTAATTGCAGAAGCTGGAGTATTGAGCTTAGACTTTCTCTCTGTCACACTTTTTCTTATCCCTGTCTGTTGCCTAGAAGTAGCAGACACAGCCAAAGGTGTGTTTTTCTTTTGAGCGGCAGATGATGATGAAAGAGATCCAGCAGGACATTTGCTCTTCTTAGTAGCATTAGTCATGGATTGTTTACTGCCTAGACAGATCCGTGATGCTAAGTTTAGCATGTAAAATGAGTCTTGGCTAAATTCTCGCGGCTTAAACAAGAAACTAAATGGTTAGCAATTACAACTTTAACAGTCATTAAAGCATCAATCAACTCAACAGCCAGTAAAGTATATACCAGACAAGTGATCAGCAACGTTCTGTTGCATCCTTGTAAACAATCTTTCAGCATGTGAGTGAGTTTGCTCTCCCTGTATGGCACATGAGATTCATTTGCATTGATAGCATACATGACGTTCTGTAAAGCATATATCGATTTATTTATCCTGGTAATCTCTGGAGGAGCTAGATCACTGCATTGTTTTCTAGAGTCCTCATATCCTGCCAGAGGAAGACAAGAAAACACCCATCAGATGCTAACAGAAGATTACCACACAGAAAATATAACTAACAAAGTGATATAAAAAACAATCAACCTGCCATATCAAGAAAATTCATCCTCCCAAAGGATCCCGAATTAGCTTCCCCCTTGGTAACATGTATCATCACACCTCTATGGCTCCTAAGAGGAGGGTCGTTGACCAGCTTCTGGATTTTGTTGAGCCCGAAATACACCTCTTGAAATCCCGAGAGTGACTTCACAGGTACCTGAAAGCAGAAACTTTGATTCATCAATGATGTTATACCAAGACTTAATGCTCCATAACACTAAATGACTTGCCTTCGAAAGTCCTTTTAGCTGAATCTTCCCTGGTGGACCTTCCAATACAGAAACCACTCGCTTCTCTTTGTCTAAGACGTCATAAACAGTTTCTTGAGAGACTTCGTAAAACGAAACCGAAACTGAGTCTCCTCTTTCCTCAGCCATGGATAGCATCTCAGCCATTGAAAGGATGACCAAACCAGGTTCCCACTCAGATCCCTACAAACCAAATCACACGATAACTCCATTAGCATTTTTCATCTACCGTGACTGATGATTAGTTCATTTCAATACCTGAATAAGAAGCGTTTTCCCGCTACATCTTGCTCCATGAGCAATCACATTAGCATCTTTACCCTCAAAGACACTAGAGATGAGAGGTTTAATCTCCTTGGCGAGAATCGAACTCGCGGATTCGTTTTCTTCGTAGAAATAATCCAATTCACATGAGTCTTTCGAACTGCAACAACATATACACAAATAGAGAGAACGAGAAATCAAAATACGTATGTATGAGAATCGGAATCTCCAGATGTAACTCCTTTCAAAATCAGCGAGGTAAGATAGAGAATTACCCAGCGAATTGAGCTCCGAAGGAAATCGAAACCGTCTCCGATTGATCTCTCTTGTGAACAGATACAGATGACGCTGACGAAGCTTCTACAGCCGGATCCGACGACGACGGCTTCACCCTAGCTACCACGCGTACAGCCTTGCTCATCGATTTCGTCTCCATCAATCGGATTTGTGAGAGAGAGAGAGAGCCGTTACGGAAAATTTTCAAATTCGCTGACGCTCCTTCGATAGATGTCTGTTCACTTCACTGTTATTATCTGGTGTATATAGGAAGCTTACCACTTGTTTGGATTCCAAAACGTCACCGTTTTAAATAGTTTGTCGGGTCTAATTCGCGGAGAAATAAACATGAAAAGGAGATCGGCCCATATAAAGCCCAATAGTAATATCAGGGCTTTTTAATGAGTGACATCTAAAATCCGAGAAGAAGAAGCCCTAGACATTTCTGTCCAGCCGCTGGAGGAGGAAGAAGAAGAAGCTGTGAGTGACCCTATCTCTCTCTCTATCTATCATCGTCATTGTATGAACTCTGATTTGTTCTTACATTTATATGATCTCATATTGAATTTTGTTCTTTTATTATTTCAGCTAAGGTGAGAAGATGAAGCATAATAATGAGATCCCTGGATCACACTTCAGGAAGCACTGGCAGAACTCTGTTAAGACATGGTTTAACCAACCCGCCAGGAAAACCAGGAGAAGAGTTGGTTAGTTACATCAGTTTTAGGTTTAGTTATGTAATGTTTGTCTCTTGATAAGACTCTTATGTGTGATGAACTGATGATGGTTTGTCTTTCTTTTTATTCAGCGAGACAAGAGAAGGCAGTGAAGATCTTCCCTCGTCCCGCCTCTGGATCTCTCCGACCTGTTGTTCATGGACAGACTATTAAGTACAATATGAAAGTCAGAGCCGGGAAAGGATTCACTCTCGAAGAGCTTAAGGTCTCTGTTTTTTTTTTGTTAAGTTTCACTTTCTTTGAAAGATGTAATGATGAAAACTAATAATGTTTGGGTTTAAATCAGGCTGCTGGTATTGCTAAGAAGTTGGCTTCGACGATCGGTATCTCAGTTGATCACCGTCGTAAGAACCATTCCTTGGAGGGTCTTCAATCCAATGTACAAAGGTTGAAGACTTACAAGGCCAAGTTGGTTGTCTTCCCTCGCAGATCACGTGTTGTCAAGGTACTATACATTCTACACTAGATGTCTTTGAGTTTTTGTTATGTTATGACAATCTCTTGTTGTTTTGCAGGCTGGTGATTCTACTCCAGAGGAGCTTGCTAATGCAACTCAAGTCCAAGGAGATTACATGCCTATTGCTGGAGAGAAGGTTGCAATGGAGCTTGTGAAGGTGACTTCTGACATGAAGGCATTCAAGGCTTATGACAAGATCCGTCTAGAGCGCACTAACAAACGCCATGCTGGTGCCAGAGCCAAGAGAGCCGCCGATGCTGAGAAAGAAGAGAAGAAATAAGATTCTCTCCATACTTACTTTTAATACATTCTTGAATTCTTCCTTTTCCGTGATCTTTATTTTTTGCAAGACTTTTTTTAAGGGATTCATCGATCCTACTTTTTTCTGGTTTTATGGAAACAGATTATAATAGTCTAACCATCTCATAATGTCCAAAAGATTATTTATCAATGGTGCTTATAAACATGGTGGTATTATTTGCCATGAATACTTAGCTATCATGGAGTGTTTATTTGCCAATGAATGTACCATGCCGAGGCAGCTGTAACATGTCAACTAGAGTGTTTGTAAGCACATCACAAAGATGTCAAAATGTTGCAATTTTGAATTCTGATATACAGTATTGGCCATCGCATCACATTATTCTCTTTTATTTTAATTTTTTTTAAAAGCAAAACTACAAACAAAACAAAGTTTAAGAACTTATCTCAGGTCTTGAACCTCTGAGAGATCTTGCCAACTCCATCTCTACACTCCTCAGCCATTCTCTTCACCTTATCACCTACCTGAGCTGTTCCTTTCTCAACCTCCTTCACTGCTCCTTTTGCACTAACAATGGCTGCCTCTCTCATCTCTCCCACTCGTTTCCCTAAACTCTCTACGTATTCCTTCAAAACCATAATCCATAAACGTATTTTCTCCATCACAATGAAGATCACTTCCCGGGATTTTCCTCCCACAGTGTATGCCATCTCCTTCAGCTTACCGATAAGTGTTTGGGGCCTCTCCTCGGTTGAATAAACCGAGGATGGCTCTACCGTGTTAAGCAATACGCTTTGTTCTACATCCTCTTGAAGATCTTTGTCAACAATAACTCTTAGTCCATTCGTTTCCCATCGCTTTCTAGCCTCTTCTAACGCCCTGGCTTGTTCTCTAGCTCTCTTTCCTTCCTCCTCGGCCCATGATCTGAACAAATAACACATGAAGATTCAGACACTAGCAGATAGATTCTTTGACATTGTTGGGAATGTAGAAGAAGTACCTGGCCATGGACAGGGCTTTACGCTCAACTTCTAGTTCATACTGCAACTTAGTAATCCGCTGGCTCTCTTCTTCAACGTCTTTTCGAAGACTTGAAACCTTCTCCTTCTCAAAAGATATCTCCGCCTTGTTTCTCATCAAAGCCTCCAGCTTCTCTTCAGCTTCACGTCTTAACCATGAGAGCACCTCCATTTCTGACTCAACCGCAGCTCGTTCTTTCACCAACGCCAGATTCTCTTCCTCTCTCTTTTCCCTCAGCTGGTCCAACTCCACTTTAACCTGTTCCGCCATTCTCTCGATCACTTCTATTTTTTCTCGTTCTATGTAAAGCTCTTTCTCGAAGCTGGCGTTGATATCCTTTTCGACCTCTGCAACTAGGGCGTCGTGTGCAGACACGGCCTTTTCAGCCGCTGATTCTGCTTCGATGCGTACCAGTTCCTCACTGACTATGTCAGAAGCCTCACCGTTTGAAAGAGCAATGGCAGCTTGAGCTTTAGTGACGGGTTTGTGAGGCTGAAAAAATCTTGTAAAACCTATAAAAACAAGGGTGTGCATTATATAATAAGGTCACTATTGTGCTAGAAGACATATCTAGATGTGAAATCTGCGCATACCAAATGCAAGGGAAGCGATTCCTTGTTCCCCAGAAGATAAATCTGCGATGATGGCAGGCCATGCATCTAGGTTTATCTTATCGATGTCAATGAAACCCGAGAGTTTATACAGCATCTGCATGATGAAGTAAATGATGAATATCTGCAATATTATAAGACGAAGTGAATAAAAAACCAAGCTGATATGTGACCTTTTTGTCAGCTTCTGGAAGCTGTCGTTTCTCCAAGGCCATTTTCCAGCGTATTAGATCCTGGCGTGAAAGAAGGCTGCATCCGACAAGAAACAAGCTTAACTGGTAGTGATAATCTAAAAATGAATGCAAACGTATTGTGAAACTACAAAGTACAATAATATTCTAAAATGATTTTATGCCGTTTTGTTTCATTGGATCAGAAAATTTAAGGCTGCCTTACCAATAAAAGATTATCTATATATTACTGTCAATGCCGTATACAGAAAAGAAAATGGCAAGCTGGATGACTTTCCAGCCACGTATATACCTATCAGGGGAAAACAAGAAGGGGCCTTCAACATCCTTAAGCAGATCGCGGTTAGAAAGCTTGCTTGTGATAAGTCCTGCTTCTGCCAACCCTGAAAAGCGTTAACAAAAGTTAGCATCACAGGTCGGCCATCTTCTTTTTAGGTAGGCTTAAAGTTCAGAGTCCACTTTCACCTTGAATGGATGGAAAATCAGGGTCTCCAGGAGTAATATCATCGAAAGCAAGCTCAGTGACATTCTCTATATACATAGCAGGATACACTTTTGAAGTCGTGTTTCTGCAAAGAGTTGAAGAAAACACATAAAGGTGTGAATTTCACTTGTGATACCAAAGATGAATATTCTAACCCCACCAGATACACTAACAATATCATAAAAATATACCTGGATAATGCGCTGCTGGCAGAAACCAGCCACCTAGCATATTCTCTACGAGTACATAGATCGCTAGGTTGAGTGTCTGTCTCAATGACCTGAAAAATTATTCATACGCTGCAAGATTTACAAGTGCCAAACCGAAGAAAAGGTCTACACCATCAAAAAAAAAATTGCGAGGGCCTGCACAACATAAACAAATAATATTACCTTCAAAATTTGCAGAGCTGCAAATGCTTGACATTGGGCCTGATCCGCAGCTGCGGTGACAAGAACTTTTCCAGGGTTTACTTGAAAAGATATAGAAGGTGCAGGAATTCCTGCTGAAGAAAATGCGCTTCCACCATTGGGAGTCTCCCAAGGCGGTTTGCTGTCGCCAAACTCTTCTTGAATATTCATGTCTCTTTCATTTTTTGACCAGTATGTTGATTCTGGCCACGGAGTTTCTAGAGATTTCCTTTCTTTGGCTGTATCTATGTCCGAGACTGATGAAATACTTTCCGCAGCCAAGTATTCAGGTGTTCCGTTTACTTCAGAAAGATCCTCAGTCACAGTCGGGAATGCTGTCCCCATGTCATCTAGTGGCACAGTGTGAGGATCTGAAGTCGAATCTGATTGTGAAAAAACAGAAACGACAACAGCCACAGTGTCTATTTTCTGACCGTTGGCTTGAATTTCTAAATCAGACACACTGGTTGCTTCAGTGTTGGGAAGGCTATCCGGATCTTCAGAAGTTGGATTGTCCGCACCAGCAAGATTACTACTTTGTGAATCTATAACCTCAGAGGATGAGTCTACCAAAGACCTGGATTCATAAATTATTTTCTCACTTTCTGGTGTCTCAGGATCAGATTGGGAACTGATATTTTCAGTGGCATCTGTTCCATCAAATGACGAATCCTCAGTACCAAGTATCTTATCTTCACCGGACGCTTCATCACCTTGCTGGCCTATACCATCACTTTCTAGACTCTTATCCTCCTTAAGATTTGTTTCCTCGCTATTAGCTACCTTGCCTTCATCACTAGGCGTGTCATGTGATGACAGAAGCACACTTTCCTGTTTCACTCCAGCGCTCAAAATTGAATTGCCGTCTACATCAATTACAGAGAAATTCTTAACAAGACACTGGAGAAAGCTTGAGTAGGGATTTGAAAGTAAAAGTAACTAACAAAACAAGAGGATTACACTTACTGGGATTACTACGCTTGTTAAAAGACGCAACTGCATAGCTTAGCCCAGCAACCAAAACGATTCCAGCGACTCCAACCCCCACTACACCTGAAAGCAAACTACTTACAGATAGTTATCAGTCCACCAGGAAAACCAGAGTTATAACTAAGCTCCATCTAAGCATTATAATGTGACTACTGAAAATAGTGTTCAACTTCATCTATAGTGTATGAGTGTAAACCTCTATAAAGAATCATGACTCTTAACAATCACACTATTAGTGTTGAATCCTTAGCGTAATCTATACACATCGCTAAACAAGCATTTTTCCAATTTGTAATCAGATATTCATCATCTAAAGCATAAGAACACAACATTCGTGTGCAAACATTAGCGTAATCTATCGAACAAGCATTTTCAAAATTTGTAATCAGATATTCACCAAGCTGAATTGAACTTTCTCAATGAACACACATCTCATCAGCATAGCATATACCTTGGATGAAACTCTTCTTCTTAGCTCTGGAAGACTTGACGTCGTTCCCGGAATCGTCCCACCCAGCCAAACCATCGGCTGGCGGTTTTGACGAATCCGATCCGGTCCTCTGCGAAACGCAGACGATTACTAAACCGGGTTTGCTAGCGAACCGAGACGGGAGTAAGTAGACGGAGTGAGGTTTCCGACGAACGCGGGAGCTCAGAGCGAGACGGAGCTGGAGGGACGTAGGCGTACACGTGGCGGACGCGGAGGTCATGGTTGGATAAGAAAGAGCCGGAGCGATTTGTTGGAGTGCTCGACCTCTCTCGCAAAAACACACGCGCTAGAGATGTCAAATGGCGACGTCAATTGGGCATGTCCAAATGCTTCGAAAGGACATTATTTTTTTTAAGCCTAAATTGTACCAAGTCTAAATTGTCCATACCAAATTGGACCATTCCAAATGGGTCTTCCGCAGAGCCCAAATAGACTTTCTGCTTTAACATGCTAAGTCCATAAAAACATAAGGTTCACACGTTTTTACACATTAAGGTTCATATGTTTTACGCATCCAAAGCATTAACAAGTTCATACATTAAGGTTCATACACCAATACACAATCCAAAGCATAAGTAAATACATAAGATATGAAAATAGCTTGTGAAGTTCTGATGGTCCTCTTCTTCTTTATATTCTCAGCCTCTCGGTCTCCTATCATAATGAAACACAGAAGTTAATCAAGTTATCATCACACAAGCAGATACACATCACATCAGTTCAAGTAATCACAGACATGAAGTGATCTAAAGAAAAACATGATGCATAAATCCCAATTTAGTTCATGATAACTAACCAATAAGATTACCATAAAGCTGACACGAACAACAGTAACAACATTAATTATACCTTTAGGGTTTAGTTGAGTCGGATCTTCTTCTTCCTTCTGCTTCTTCATTGGCATCTTTCTTACCTTCCTCATCTAAATCGCATCCAGCTATCAAAAACAAGAAGTTCAATCAATAGTTTCACATATCAAAGCTCAATTATCAATTCAACAAACTCACCAATCACTTCAAAACCATGAAGCCAGTTTCTAGCGCAAATCAAAGCTTGGACATTTGAGGGAAGTGCGGCTCCTGTACTTGCTTAGAACCCGACTTCCCACACTGAAGGATGACTCAGACGACACTATTGTTATTCGGATGCATAGGACATCACATGCCAATCGAGATAGCTCCCTAAACCAGTTTGAATTGTTCTTCCAATACTTTATGACATCTAACTTTTGATTTGCAACCATATCAAGCACATGTTCACTCAGATACAAATCCAAAGCAAATTTCCTTGTTCCTGCTTGTTGAGAGAAGAACTCATAGAAGCCCTGCAAAGAAAGAGATTATTAAACCATCTGTTTCTACTTCTTGTGATAACTTAAATACACATCTAAAGTATTGGTTTTAAATAACTTACCCCATAATTCTACTTCTTGTGAACTATGCTAATCTCCATACAGCTTCAACATCCTTTTGCGTATGTAATCCATTCGGGATTTACAAGTTGCTGGATCTGAACTGTGGTAGCAGTACTCCAAAACCTTGAACTTTAGCCTAGGATCTAACACTGCTGCAATGGCTAAAATGTCGCTGTACTCTTCCAGTACTTAACAAACTTCAACCTCATGGAAGCCACCATATCAGCAATCACCGTATCTTCATGGAACTCATTTGAACTCAACCAACTTTGAATTTTCCATACTTCCATGAAGTACAGATTCGCGGTAGGGTAAGAAGAGCCGGAAATGAGCCTTGTCATCTCATCAAACGGTTGTAACAAATCGCAAATCAGCCTAGCTCTTAACCACTCAGACTCTGTAGGTAAGCTCTTGTAACTTGCTTCGATTTCTGCAAGATTCTTAAACGCCTCTTTGTAGTGAAGAATCCTAGACAGCATCAGATAGGTTGAATTCCACCGCGTAGTGACATCCAAAACCAAACTGCCTTTCTTAATAATCCCAAGAGTCTTCACACAGCCTAGAAACAGAAACTCTCTAGACTCACTGACCTTGACATACTTAACGCTGTCTCTGATCTTCTCCAAGGCGTCACTTATCACCGATAATCTGTCTTGGACAATGAGATTCATAATGTGAACAGCACACTTGATATGAAAGAAGTCTCCACTGCAGACTAAATCCTTTCTAAGTTGCCTTTTGAGAACTCCTTGCACGTTGTCATTAGAGGACGCATTGTCTACGGTTACTGTGAAGACCTTCTTTTGCAAACCCCATTCTTTAATCAGCTCTATTAGCTTCATTAAATTATTATTATTTTCAACTAACCGGGTAATTAAATAAAATTAATTAGTCTTATTGATTCAGTTAGCCATTAAACTAACTTTTCATTTGTTAAGAACTTTTATGAAAGTCTTTTTTTCTTTTTAGTTACGGAGTTGTCTTTTGATTTTGGAGAAAAGATATATACCGTTTATTTTTTTCTTCTAAAAAGATGACAAAAGACAAAGACAATAATATGAATTCAGTGGACATAGATATTACACATTCAGTTGTCTAAAAAAGAGAGACGCATACACCATGGATGGGTGTAAATGGTGATCGATGAATGAGAATAATGAATTTCTAATTATTCTTTTCAATTTATACCATTCATGGAGAATGTTTTTGTTACACGTAATTTCTTGTTGTTTTTTCTAATTTTAAAGAATTATAAAATAAAAAATTTCCTTATGAAAATTAGAAAAGAACAATAGTACTAATAATTCTTTTTGTTCTTTTTATTTTGTTCTCAATCATTTTTTTCCTCTACATTCCTAATGTTTTTTTAATAGTTACTAGTTATAAGCCATATTTTAGAACAATGCTTACAAATGATCATACATACGGGAATAAAGAAAAATATATAAATCTTCAAAATTATATTACCTAACACATTTGACAATTAAATGATCATGTCACATTTTAACATAAATCAGATAATCTTTGTTAAAACACACCCGTAAGTAAATGCATACACACAAATAAAAACATTAAAACCAAAACAAACCTTGTATGTTTTTTTCAAACCTAGAATGTTTCATAGTAAGTTGTTTAATCACCGGAGTTTTGCTGCGACAAGTCCATAAATGGATCCAACAAGAGCCAAGACAGAGACCAGCAAGCAAACAAAGCTAAAAGCTCTAAGAAGAATCCATTGTCGCGTCCAAACTGGGATCTTCTTCTGCAATATACACATCTCCACAGGAAAATACACAGCCAAAGGCCAAAACCCAACTGCCCCTAAGACTCCAAGTACTTCATTGAAGTATGGGAATAATATTGACACTCCTGTAATTATCACCACATACGTCGTTCTCAGACACAACCTCATTGGACTCAGTGTCACCGTTACTCCTCGTGATGATGGCAGTTTGAAGCCGTAGAATTTGGAGATGAGCTTGTTTTGTGGGTATCTCTCTGTTAGCACTCTTTCCATAGCTGCAAAAATTGGTTGGCTATAGACCTGAAATCCCATTTTATGTTAAAAATATCTGGGGGGATTATATAAATTTTATTCTCTAACTCATCATTATATTTGTCGATATAATAGTATTAATTAGAGGTATTTTTACTCTACACCATTTCTATTCTTTAACACTAAAACAGAGATTACTATTTTCTTTTATAAATAAAATGACATTTATCTACTATATAATAAAGGAATATTATTTTATAAAAATACATTAGATTAAATTTCACATTTATTATAGAATTTTCTATTTTAAAAGACAAGTAACAAAATACGTTAGATATTATCTTGGGAGAATTGCCAAGTGTGACTCAAAACTTGGAGTCAAACCCAAAACAATACCTCAACTTGGGTCAAATGCAAAAGTAACCTAAAAGGCTATTGAAATTACAACTATCCCCTTGTGACCAAACAAGAAAACGGAATTTTTTTTACGTTTCTACCCTTCGCAAGTCGTCTGTTTAGACGACTTGAAAATAAGTCGTCCAGACGACTTAACTGAAAGTCGTCTGGACAGTTAGTCTTAAACATAATTTAAAAATTTTGTAAAAAATATTTTGATAAGTGAAAAATGGGAATTATGTAATTAACATATGTCTTAGGAGGTATAAATTAAGATATAACAAATTTCAATTGTTTTCAGCATAGATGAGTGAAAGTAGTGAGTCATGATATTCTT